>NW_026096361.1:0-46761 GCF_023614345.1 Adelges cooleyi
AACGTTATTTCTAATATCGATGAAATTACAATTAAACAAGAAGAAGAAGATAATGTTTTCGAGTAAGTCGATTTTAAATTTCACCTAAATAGTCTTTTCCTAACTGTTCATATTCATGTTTGGACTTTTACTAATACTTTATCTAATCTGTGATGGAGCCATAAGGTGGAGAGCACTGTACAGCGTTTTTAATTCTCACACACTGCCTGCATTCATCACTAACTTCACAGGCGAACATACTTGAAATTCATTTTTAGTATTTGGCTTTAAAATTTAACATCTATATAAAAATTTTTCATAACGTGACCATTATAATTAATATATAAATATTGAATAAATACAAGATTTTACTTGATCATTTTTTGCCTAAACTTAAAATATTTTTATGTAAAATATAACTAATTTTTATCTTATAATCGATTTTAAATCTCAAAATACCAAAATTGCCTTTCCTAATAAATCAATTAAATTGCAATTAACATATAATAAGATTGAGCTATTATAGAGAAATATAACATAAATTATGACTGTTCGTTAACCATGTTTGAATTTTTACTTCTCGCATTATTAGCATTTTAAGATGGAACCACAGATTAGATAAAACTTTATCTAATCTGTGATGAAGCCATGAGGTGGAGAGCACTGTGCAGCTTATTTAATTCTCACTCACTCGCCCACATTTTACACTTTTGTCTTCATCACTAACTTCACATGCGAACATACTTAAATTTTATACATAGTGATTAACTTTTAAAATTTTGCATTTATATAACATTTTATCATAATCTTTAAACTCTATAAATATAATAATATATAAAACAAGGTTCATTTGAAAATTGTATCCCTTCAATAAAAATAATATTATGTAAAATATAATCAATTTTCATATAATATTAAAAAAAACTGAAATATTTGATGTTTTTTACTCGTAGATATAACAATATGATCAACGGGATTAATGTTAAACACGAATGTTCAATTACAACAGATGTCAAAAACGAATTCAAGTAAGGCTCTTTTTAGTATTAAAACATATTCTGTAAACAAGTGTATTACATACTTAGTATGTAACGACTATGTAAATATATGTTTTTTAAACTATACGCTTTGCCAACTAAACCCTTTATTTTAGTGTTTTATTTTATTTTATTCGGTATTGTTACAAGTCTCTTTTTTTCTGTATATGTTTCATTGTTCAAAATCAATATTTCTTGAGTTATCCATGGGTAAATAGATGCTAAACGTTTGGTTCAGTTCACATTGGAGGCTTTTATTATGTTTTCTTTCACAGAATTAAATTCTAGACATATTTATCTTATGTAGTAAACATTTGAACAAAACTTGTTGATGTATATATATCAGTTTTCATTTAACATTTTCTCATAATCTGAACTCTATACATATAATAATAAATAAAACAAGATTTCATTTGAAAATTTGTATGCCTACACCAAAAATTATATTATGTAAAATATAATCAATTTTTATATATTATTTAAAAAAACTAGGTATAACATTTGTTATTTTTTACTTGTAGAGATAACCATACGATCGACGGCATTAATGTTCAACCTGAATTTGATGAAATGCAAGATTATTGCTTTGGATCGTTGATACAACATGAAGAAACGATACCTATGGACATGAAAGTAACAAACAACTTGCCTGACGAAAAATGCGATTTGTGTTTAGAATCATTTACATCCGAAAATCAATTGAAACATCATATTACAACATCGCACAATTGTATTCCTGTGATTGATGAATGTTCAATTACAACAGATGTCGAAAACAAATACGAGTAAGGAACTTTTTAATATGAAAATATATTTTGCAAAAGGGTGTGTATTACATATCGCCGCCCCAGTAGAACAATGACACAACGACAACATTTGGTTAAATGGGCTAAATGCTTCAATATGTTTAGATACAGCGACCGTATTAGGTAGAAAAACGACGTAACTGTAGTTGTAATAATTAATTGTGCATTCATGAATTATAAACATTTTAGTGAAAAATAATTTGGTTTTTTGGTTCTCTTGTTAAATTTCAATTATTGCAGTTGTTTCATTGTTTTACCGGGGCGGCGATATATAGTAACGACTCTGTAAATATATGTTTTTTTAAACTATAGGCTTTGCCAACTAAACCCTATATTTTGGTGTTTTAATATTTTATTTTTTTCGGTATTGTTACAAGTCTCTTTTTGTCTGTATATGTTTCTTTGTTCAAAATTAATATTTCTTGAGTTATCCATGGGTAAATAGGTGCTAAGCGTTTGATTCAGTTTAGATTGGCGGCATTTATTATGTCTTCTTTGACAGAATTAAATTCTAGCTGTCCATTTATTTTTCTTATCTAGTAAAAATTTGAACAGAACTTGTTGATGTATATATTTCAGTTTTATAAGATAATTAGAAAAAATACACTTTTGAGTAGTAGTGTATAAGAGAGTAGACCAAATCTGAGTAGGGATAGGGGGTAGTAGATAAGGGTGAGATTTAGCCGGTAAATAACCGAAAAAATGTGTTACCAAAAAAGCGTTACGCTGTTACGCGCCGCAATGTAACAAAAACTACGAAGCGACGACGAAAGACAATTATCGGAATGACCATTTCAGATCTATTTTGAATGTTAATCTGTTACGCTGTTATCTGATTTGAGATAAGAGATATGTTGTACGTTCAACGTTCAAATTAGAACTAAATAATAAATTCAAAACAGTTAAAGAGCCCAATTTCTCTATGAATTGTTTTAAGCCAGATAATAAACACTACATTGATTTTTTTCGTTGAGTGTACATAATTTTGCAATCTCCTTGGCCTTATGCTATAACTGGAAGCTTCATGGAACTTCACGATCTTTTATATGTTCTGGCCAAAAGTAACTTAACATAGTTTAATATATAGAGAATTAAACTATTTTGAGTTTATCATTTAGTTCTAATTTGAACGTTGAACGTACAACATAACTTAGCTAATACGTACTTAACATAACGTAGCTAATAATTATTGTATGGAATATAGTGTTACTTACAAGATGGATTCTGATGAATTTTGGACGTTTGTCAACAATACATCGTTTTCGTCACAAACAACAGACGCTGAAAAATATCAACGCTTTCTACAACAGCGAAACCGAGTATGTAAGAAAGTAGATAATAGATCCGATCAATCCAACGAGGAAATTAACATTGATCTGATACCAAATTTGCAACTAACGAACCCTGATGCGGCGGAGCTAATGCCGACGCAGAAAGATAAACGAAAGGAACCACCGAAGACAAACACGGAAAGACAGCGCGAATACCGAGCACGCAAGAAATTGAAGATGGATAACCCTGATTCGGCGGACTTAACGACGACGCAGAAAGATAAGCGAAAGAAACCACCGAAAACAAGAGCGGAAATACAGCGCGAATACCGAGCGCGCAAAAAATTAGAGATATATAACCCTGATGCGGCGGACTCTATGACGATGCAGGTAGATGAGCGAAAGAAACTACCGAAAACAAGAGCGGCAATACAGCGCGAATACCGAGCGCGCAAAAAATTAGAGATATATAACCCTGATGCGGCGGAGCTAATGCCGACGCAGAAAGATAAACGAAAGGAACCACCGAAGACAAACACGGAAAGACAGCGCGAATACCGAGCACGCAAGATATTGAAGATTGATAACCCTGATGCGGCGGATCCTACGACGACGCAGATAGATGAGCGAAAGAAACCACCGAAAACAAGAGCGGAAATACAGCGCGAATACCGAGCACGCAAAAAATTAGAGATATATAACCCTGATGCGGCGGACTCTACGACGATGCAGGTAGATGAGCGAAAGAAACTACCGAAAACAAACATGGAAAGACAGCGCGAATACCGAGCACGCAAGAAATTGAAGATGGATAACCCTGATTCGGCGGACTTAACGACGACAAAGAAAGATGAGCGAAAGAAACTACCGAAAACAAACATGGAAAGACAGCGCGAATACCGAGCACGCAAGAAATTGAAGATGGATAACCCTGATTCGGCGGACTTAACGACGACAAAGAAAGATGAGCGAAAGGAACCACCGAAGACAAACACGGAAAGACAGCGCGAATACCGAGCGCGCAAAAAATTGGAGATATATAACCCTGATGCGGCGGACCCTACGACGACGCAGCTAGATAAGCGAAAGAAACCACCGAAAACAAGAGCGGAAATACAGCGCGAATACCGAGCGCGCAAAAAAATAGAGATATATAACTCTGATGCGGCGGATTCTACGACGATGCAGGTAGATGAGCGAAAGAAACTACCGAAAACAAACACGGAAAGACAGCGCGAATACCGAGCGCGCAAAAAATTGGAGATTGATAACCCTGATGCGGCAGACCCTACGACGCCGCAGATAGATGAGCGAAAGGAACCACCGAAAACAAGAGCGGAAATACAGCGCGAATACCGAGCACGCAAGATATTGAAGATTGATAACCCTGATGCGGCGGACCCTACGACGACGCAGATAGATGAGCGAAAGAAACCACCGAAAACAAGAGCGGAAATACAGCGCGAATACCGAGCACGCAAGATATTACAACCTGCCAAGAATGTCGCAGAAGAGATGGAAATTCGCGACGTAAACCATTCGTACGTTTCGGCACCTTGCTCTCCCGCCGACCTACAATTCGACAAGCGCTTCACGTCAAAAAAGTGAGCATAGTTATAAATAATTTTCCCAAATTACTATTATTATAATAGACTATAATTCTTTTTTCACAGCTCGTTGACACACAACTCTGTCAAAGAGTCATTGCAAGTTTGGGACGTGAGATTGCGCTAACTGGTAAAATGATCAAGTGGCACCAAAGTCTACTCAGCGCACTCTTCAAGAATATAGATGAAGAGAAGAAAGTTCTACATATTTTAGAGAACAAGCAAAAGAATATGAACACCCTACTATCAGAGATGAGGCATTTATTTTAAGACCGCCAGGATTCAACCATCGCCTACAGCGTCCAACCAGATCCGACGTCTGGTTCGTATAAATTCGCAACGATATTACTGTATCGCGCATATTAATTTTATGTATTTTATGCAATATAAAAACTACTTTCTTTCGTCAATTGTACTTTTAAAATTGTTTTGGAAACTTTCGACTTGTGTGACTCGTTAACTAACCTAACCTATTTATCCTGAAATTTATTCGGACATGAAAATGTTCTATCGTGTTTGCAGACTCGGCTGAAAAATGGGCTTTTTCGGTTATTCGCCAGGGTTATGTACCAGAGCTAAGACATGAAAATGTCAATATTGTATGTTATTTATAATTAAAATAAAATAAATGGTTATTTTTTGGTATTGAAAAAAAGTATGCTGTGAAATTGGGTTGGTCTGATCTGGGGTTCTTAAAATGTTGTTAAAATATGACTATTTTTAATAACATAATTTAAGTACAGGATTAGTTGATCCGAGTTAGAAAATACAAGTAATAAATCTTAAATAAATATTTTAAGAATAGGACCGGTACTTGAATGGCATCTACGGTCTAAGGCTGAAACTATAGTATCTCAATAATCCTCTAAGTTCTCCCATTTCATTAAGTACACTGTCATTGGTACGGAACTCCATTAGCAACCTGCGCCAGCACCACATTTCGAAGCTTTCTAAATATCTTTCTTCTGCTATTTTTATCACCCAAGACTATTATTTGTATAGAGCCACGCTCCACACAAATACTTTTAACTAATCGTTTTCTCTTATGGATACTCATCTCTCTGGAGCATAGTAATTTCATGCAGTTCATAAATGCGGGTTTCGCCTGCGCTATCCTAGCTTTAATTTTCTTAGTGCTCTTGCGCTTGGTGATTCAACTGCCTAGGTTTATTATATAGATGTTTACTTGTTCTGAATGGCTATTTCCCACTTGAATTTGGAGTCTGTGTCTTTGTTGTGTTTTCTGGCAACCTTAGTTTTTTACTAGTTTATCTCCAGGCCGTCACCCCTATTTTTGTCTATTGAGCTATTCCTTTATTTCTTGGATTGGTTGTTCGAAATATACATTAAACAACATTGGTGACATAGGACATACTCATCTAGTGCCTTTCCATGTTTTTGGTGTTGCTGATTGGTCTTCCATTCCTATTTCTGCAGTTAATATAATATAAAACCTGTATTATATATATATAAGTTGCTCAAACCGGATATTTTGTTAATAATATTTTTTGTTCTCTTGTAGTAGAAAGTACCAAATTCTATGTTAGCACTCATTGCTCGTTTGCTGGTATTTTTATAACATTTTTAGTTTTAATACATATATTTATTTTACTTTTTAGTGTTGGAGAAACTTGCGTTGATACAAAAGTAATAGTTGAAATTGAAGGAAACGGTGGTCTTTTGGATTCGCAAACAATAAACTACAAAAATACTTTTAGGTAAGGCTGAGTGTTCAATTTAATATATTAAATTATCAATAGTTTTGTCGTTTAACGAAAATACAATGTAAGCTATATATGTACACACAATAATTAAAGAGTTTTCTTAGTAACCGATTTTCCAATTCAACGTACATAAATGTACATCAACATTCATTCAACAGACAATTAAAATTTACTAGCCTGTAATTTTTGTACATTTGATACATTTACAAAGATCAAATTAGAATTTATAATAATATTATACAATTGTGAAAAGGATATATTTTTTAAAAATTTTATAATTTATTGTTCGACAATGTTTTGTTGTAGTGACAATCGTACGAGAAATGAAGTGAATAAAAACACTGATGGTTGTTATTTCGAATCGAGGACTGAAACAGATAAAAACAACCAAACAGCAACAAAGTATAACAATGAAGATATAACAGAACAGCGGTTTTTCCAATGTAATTTATGTCTAAAAATTTATAACACAAAAAAACAAATAACTTTACATTTATTAAAATCCCACCGAGGTTCAACTGATGAACACTGTCCCCAAAAACTCAAAACTATACAGCGCAACAAGTTTACTAATACATACGCGAACATCAGCCGACCCTATAAATGTGACATCTGCCTTAAGCATTTTTCTAAATGTTCTGACCTCACACGACACGAACGAGTGCACACTGGGGAAAAACCCTACAAATGTAATGTGTGCTCGAAGACATTTTCTCTTAAATGGAGCCTCACAAAACACCAACGCGTGCACACCGGCGTAAAGCCCTTCAAGTGTAATGTGTGCTTAAAGACTTTTTCCGAAAAATACAGCCTCATAAAACACCAACGCTTGCACACCGGGGAAAAGCCCTACAAATGTAACGTGTGCCCAAAGACATTTACTGTTAAATCCAGCCTCACAAAACACCAACGAGTGCACACCGGCGTAAAGCCCTACAAATGTAACTTTTGTCCAGTAACTTTTTCTGATAAATCCAATCTCACAATACATGAACGCGTGCATACTGGAGTCAAACCTTTCAAATGTAATGCGTGCTCTAAGTCATTTGCTCGAAAACCCCACCTCACACAACACAAATGCCGTGCACCATTATTATAATGTCAGACAATGATTTATATATAACCTAAAAAATTTGTATTTAAATGTATAAGGACATGTTTTATTTATATTTTTATTGTATTATTACTATCGGACATCTTGTAATGTTTTTTTTAAATATTTTAACTTTTGTGTTTTTTCTAAATAATTGTTAATACATATTTTGTTACATCGTTGGTTAATTTTGTCAATATTTATAATTAACATTGGTTGTAATTTTGTATACATTGGAAATATTTATGCACTATGATTTAAAATTAATATCTTACAACAATCTATTTCGTTGTTTTTTTTAATTTTTATGTAAAATAATATTAGATTTATATATTTTCTGTTTTTTTTTTAAGTAGGGATAGCAAAAAAAATAATTAAAAATTATAATTCCGTTATAACAATTTTCATGTTCCGCGTTTAAAGGAAATAAAACGTAGAAAATAATTATTTTTAATTTTTTCTGTGATTAATTGGTGAACGGTTATTGAACTAGGACATCATATTGTTACAGTGTCGTTTTTTGTGGTGCATAATCAGGATGAAAAATAAGACCCCTTTTCACCAGTTTAGTTTTTAATAAAATAATGTTATCTTGAAAATTTTACCGTCAACGTAGAAGTTAGGAAGTTTTGGCCGAAATATCATAAAAAATCAAACATTTTAAAATATCATGTTTAATAAAACTGCGTTAGGCAATTTACATATTATTATGTATTATGGACATAATATTATGACCATCCTGTGTAGTAAAAATGTTGTCTGGCTTTTTGGTCTAAAATAATCCAAAATGACTTTTACTCGTAGCAAAAATTATTAAAATTGGAATCTTATACAAACTAACCGGTAAAATAAATGACAATGATTTTTTTTCTTGAATATTACCTACACAAAACTCCTTAAAACCAGACAGCATGCGATCCCCTCAAGACAGGCTATAACACTTTTTGTTTGGCCTACAATATCGAGCAATAGGAATAATAGGTAGATGTGTAATATGCAATAATTATTTTTGCTGTCGATTCCTTAAGGGTGCACTAACCTAAGTTAATGTATAATTTTTAACCGTATGTACACACACCGCGGTGTGTCGGATAACCGTGGACAAACACAATTGCCAAAATATAGTTTTTTTTAACTGTTGTTCAAATACCTACTTCTGCTGAAATTGACGCGTTTTGAACATTCAAAACCATTGTTTTTTTTTGTTTTTTTTTCACCGACGTCCAAAGAGCGGTATTTCATATTTGTCCGTAGTCTATCGGCTGCTTGAATTGATAATAATTTCGCAATTGAATAGAATATTATGGAAAGTGTGTTCGTTTACCTTCGAAGAAATGTGTCCACGCGACGGGCGCGGGGTATAGGCAATTTTGTGTACACAACTAGCTGGTGTATTAGTCGTTTTGCGTCGCACAGTGGTCTAAAATCTAAAAAACGCCATCGAAAAATAATATCTCCTTAATTTATGATTAAAAAAGGTTTGGTTGTATGTTTAAAAATCGCTTATAATAATAATTATTAGAGCTTCTTATTTCACGTGTACACGAAAATACGTGTATTCGAACTTTTGAATAGTTCGTGTTTAAGTTCATATAGTTCGTGTATTCGTGTTTTAGTGTATTCGTGTATATGTACATTCGTGTTTTCGTATATTCGTGTTTTCGTGTATTCGTATATTCGTGTTTTCGTATATTAGTGTGTTAGTATATTCGTGTAATTGTATATTTGTAACTTAATCGCCATTTACTTATTATTGTTTTATAAATTCCGAGTACACTTATTTAATATAGAATTGATTATATACGTAGGTTGTCTTTGATTTAGCCTTATTAAATACATATGTATTATGTATATATTTTTTTTATAATTTACAGGGTCTTATTTTTTAACTAATTTTTTTGAAAAAAGTGTGAGTCTATAAAAATTAAACTGTAAATAATACTTATATTATATAACATAATTTTATCATTCAATATCATTTTAATTTCAGTAAAAAAAC
The DNA here is from genome assembly GCF_023614345.1 of Adelges cooleyi. Classification (NCBI taxonomy): domain Eukaryota; kingdom Metazoa; phylum Arthropoda; class Insecta; order Hemiptera; family Adelgidae; genus Adelges; species Adelges cooleyi. The sequence continues at coordinate 9,517 of NW_026096361.1, forward strand.
CTGAGTAAATAATTACAAAATTCCAGCTTTTATGTCATATATAATATAATGTTTATCATAAATAACAAATTATATAATTTTGATTATACTTCATTAATAACAAATATGAACTTAATAAACAATAACGTTACCTACAAAAAATCATAGAAAAAAAAATACAAATATAATTTTCACTACTAAATAAACAATTTATAATATAATAATTGTGACAAGAATAACTCTTAGATGTATAAACCTTTATTTTGGTATAAAAATACCAACATATTTACATTTTCTGGATTGAGACAACTTCTTTTGGAAGTAACAATATTACCAGCAGTAGAGAAACATCTTTCCGAACTAGCAGAAGTAGCTGGAATTGAAAGATATTTTTTAGCGATAGCAGCCACAACTGGATATTTTTCCTCTCTAGCCTTCCACCATTCAAATGGGTTTAGGTCAAACCGAAGCTGCGGCTCAGAAAGATATCCTGCAAACTGTGTCAGTGCGTCCTTTATACTACGATTATCTTCCTGGTAAATAAATGCCAACGCATTGGTTTTTTGTACATTTTCTTTTTCTTGTTCAGCGTTGTCTTTAGTGCTAACAATCTCCGCTTCGACGAGTTCCTTAACTTTTGACCGAATAGTTTCTCTACATTCTAATGCTTCATACTCTAGATCTTTGTACCTAGGGTCAAGAAATGATGCAATTTGCCTAGCTAATACATTATCATTCCATGATAAATGAAACCTAGTTGTTAACTCATATGTAATAGTAGCTTTAAACTGCGTGGCTATGTCGTCATCGTCTATATGCGCCTGGTAATGGCAAGATAAAATTTTGTTTACTAGGGGTCGTACCATAGAAACCGGTGAATCGAATTCACTACAAAATATAGTAGTAAGAGCCTGGAGTGGTTTTAAAAGTTGTACGAGGGTTTCAATACATATCCACTGACTTCCTGAGAGCTCTATATTTTGTGCAATACGTGCTGTTGTGACGCTACGATCCGCAAGAACATTTGTTAAAGATATTCTGTTAACTAGAAGACGTTCCAGCATAAAAAAACAAGAATTCCATCTAGTTTTACAGCTTTGTAAAAGAGTAAGGTTTGGTTTGCCTAGCTGTTCTTGGGTTTTTTCTAAAGATTTCATTGCAATAACTGAGTGCTTAAAATGTCCTACTATTTTACTCGCTTTTCCTGTAATACTTTTTATGTCTTCACTATTAAGGGCTATATTTACAGCCAATTGCAGTGTGTGTGCAGAACAAGTTAACCCACATTTTTCCATTACGTTTAGGTGTGAAACAGCATTTACTATATTTAATGCATTATCTGTCACTACGGCATTTATTTTATTTTCGATACCCCAATATACAAACGAATTTCCTAAATGTTCCGCAATATTACCGGCTGTATGGCGTTCTTCAAATTCATGAGTGGTTAGCGTGAATGTTTTTAGTTTCCATTGAGTATCTATAATATGCGCTGTTATTGTAATGTATGATTCTAGTGATCGAGATGTCCAACAATCAGTAGTACAAGAAACACTCATTGCCTCTTCAAGATTACATTTAACTTTACCCTTTATTTCTTTAAAAAATAAATCTAAACGCTTAAAAAAGGGTACCAGCAGAACAGGGTTTATAATTTGGTTCAACCACGTTCATAAATTGTTTAAATCCCAAACTAGAACAAAAAGATATTGGCACCTGGTTTAAAGCTACCATTTTTGCTAATGCTTGGTGAATTTCTTCAGTTCTTTGGGCATTGCATGATCTAACTAATTCACTGATACTTAAACGTTTGCATTGACGTTTTCTTTCACGGATGTAGTTTGTTTTTACCTCTATTCTGGGTGTCGTTTCTATGTTGCTTGATACAGTACTAGATGCAGAAACACTAATCGCAGAAATAGATCGGGAAGTGGTCGGAGTTTCAAAGTGAGAGCTATCTCGTGAGCTAATCGGAGAGTCTGTGTTTTCTGTATCGGAATTGGTAATATTTTCATCATCATTCCTAAATATATCAATAATTTGATTAAACTAAATTTTGAATAGATTGAAAATAGAAAACGATAAAACTATTTACACTATTCGCTTAATTTCAAAGTTATAAACACAGACAAGTTTAGAAATAAGAAGAAGTTAAAAGTTTAAAAACTAATATTAGTTGGAAATAATACTAATAAGTTTGAAAATTACCTAGCCATTTGTATTATAATATTTTCGATGACTAGGCTCATTTATCTAGATACACTAAGAACAAACATAGATTAAATAACGAAAATATTATACATACTGTCGAAATGTTGTATTCAAAGTATAAAGTATAAAGTGTTTTATAAAGTCCTAAATAAGGAGGTATATACGGAAGTTTCTATCTTTACTATACTCATAGGGGCAATCTTTTTTAGTCCCCCAATTATTTAAATCCATTCGTAAAAAATAATAATTATGGACTTTTGGGGCCAACCTGGAAACCAACGTATTCAATTTTCTACCTATACATTTTTTAACAAAACGTATACAACGTGTAATAGCACGAATATAGAATACAGGGTATACTGTGTATTTTGTACTATGCATAAATAAATTTCAGAATATATTAGTAATAAGGAAAAAAATTAAAAGAATTAATTTCTATAGTTATATGTAATAAGGTAACAACTACCAACAGTGTTATTAAATATAACAAAAATTAGAAGACTGGCATAGAAATGCAATCAAAAATACCTGCTAATCGTCAACAGCATTGTTTCAACACACAAAATAGAAAAACTCTTTTAAGGTATAAAATATAGAAAGAAAATCAGAAAATTTGAACCCTTACTGTTGTAAAAACAATTTCTATATCACCAAACTTTTACTAGATGTTTCACTAACTTATAAGAAAGTATTACGTAAAATTGGAAAATGTTAGTTCAATCACATAATATGTGTTGTGGATCATTAAAATAGGCTGTTTTCAGCAAACCATTCATGTTTGAAACCCTAAAATAATAGGAAAAAAACCTTATTTAGTTTTTGACCTCAAAAAATGTTTTTATTAAACGTTTAAATAAAAAAAAATGCCAGTTAAAAAATAAAATTTTTTTTTTTCAAAATATGATTATAAAGTACACTTAATAAAGTATACTTAAAATTTTAACTGTGCAATTTCTATCGGTGGTTAAATTACATAGTCGGGAACATGTTCACGGTGTTTTTGTATAATTTAATTGAAAAATCAAACCACATAGATCCAAAAATTTAAAAAAAATTGTTTTGAATATTTTGTCAATAAAAACCTATAAAGAATGTATGATAAAATTATCAAACATGTTTGAACTATAGCACACAATCATTTCATGATTTCACATGAAATAACCCCTTTTTTAGATATTAGACAATACCTATTACAATTTTTATTTTTTTTATTTTTTTTCAAGACTTTATAGACTTTTAAATTTAAATTGTAACGTACACTAAAATAGACAAATGTTTAGTAGTTCTATAATATTTTAAGATAACATAAGTTATTAGCAAGATATTAGTTATTTTCTATCGTCATTTTGTTCTGATAATATTTTGTAATTATATTATCAATATATTATTAGTCTATAATTTAGTTAACTTCCTTTAACTGTAAAGTAAAAAGTAAAAACTCACCGCTTTCTTTTTCCACTTAAATGAGATTTGCTATCCATTGAATGAATACTCATAAGATGTCGACCTATTGATCCAGTAGATCCTCCAGGACAAGAAAATGAATTATTTTGGTTTTCATCACAAAGCTTACAGTAGGCAACTTCACCTTCTCTATCCGCGTATTGCCATACCCAGCTTCTAAGTTTTTTACTCATATTTTACTGCACAAATAATTTACAGTGAAAAAATGAAGGTACCAATTTAAGAAAAACGTCACAATAGATCGATCAGTAATGCTCAAAACGTTGTGTGGAATGTATTTTACATTGTATTATCGTACATATCCAGTATTATCCATATAGCCGATTACAATTTTAGTCGCGAAGTAGGTAATACCATACTTTATAGCAGGTAGGTAATTGATATTTGATATAGTTGAATATTTATCTCTTATTGTATAATAATCATTCTTATAAATATCAAGCTCAATAAAAACTGGTTTTGTTACTAGAACTTACTATAGCTTATAACAAAGGAAGGTCAAAATATTTCAGCGATATTTTATTAACTTCAACTATAATGATTATTTTACTAGTTAATAACTTTTTGCAAGTTCTATAGTCTGTTTTACCAAAAAGACTTGAAATAAATCTGTAATCATAATTGTTGGTATATTAATCGACCTTAATATATACCACACATTAAGTGCTGATCACAATTTTATTACCGAGCTTCACAAAAGTATTTTCAATTTTTATTGCTTAAAAAATGTTTCGAAGGTATGTGATTTACATAAATTTATAGATTGTGATACAAGGTTTAATTGGATATACTGTTACATTTTTTCGTTAATAATAAAAAAAAAAAATAATAATTTTCAACTAAGAATCTCTTAGTATTAAAATCAACTTAAAATTAAAGAACTCCTAAAATCTCACTGGGCCAATGGAAACATATGTTATACGATTTATAATTAATGTGAATATTAAAAATATTGAGATTAAATGCTAATACCTGCTAATAAAGGTAGTTTAAATATCAATTAGTGATATAATTAAGATTTGAATCTACAATTATCGTCTTAATCCTCTAAATAAACCAAATTCATTACAAATTTGCATTCCCTGACAGAAATATTTGAATGTAATAATGGGTGACAAAAATTATTTACACAATAAAAAAACATTTTTCCTAAAATAAAGACAAATTTATAAATTGCTATAAAATGCAAAATTCAACGATTGCAAGAAAATATGAATATAAAAACAAATTTACAAAAACTATGAAAGCTTTATTATTATTAAACATTAATGGTTACATTTATAATACATTATATTTTATTTTACATTTTATAAAGCTATCTTTGGGGGGGGGGATTTTGGGGGTCAAATCTCTCCCTGAATATGTTTTCTGTAAAAACAGGTTTTTTTAATCATCCTAAAAGTATAACATATATTTTTGAAGACATCTCCAATAGTTTGGTCCCTAGGTACTTACAATTTTGTTTTATCGATAACTAGTCTTAAATAATATCTTGATAATAAAAATTATTATTGATAAAAAGTGTACATGAAAGGTGCCCCTTTTGGCAATATAATTATTAACTCTGTACTCTTTTAAAAAACACCCTTAACCCCTCTAAATGAGAAGTAAATTTTAACATAGGCATTACATTTGAATTTTGCAACCCTGAAAATGTATAAGTTAATTTACTATGAAGTATTTCAAAGTAATTTAGAAAGATATTAATTTTTACCTATTTTTTTTACTTATATTCTAGACTTGTGTGTGCTATGGCGTAACCATGTGAACAATTCACTATATCCGTACATTCGTTATTCGAATACCCGAACATTCGTTAGTCGAATACCCGTTTTCACGAAAATTCGTACGTGTTCGAATAAAACATTCGTGTATTCGTTACACGAATACACGAATGTTCGCTTTCACGTACTTGACTGAGACCTCTAATAATTATACTGCACTCCACCATTAATAATAGGCAATGTCGCCGAACTAAAGTCTAGTAGGAGACGCAAAAAACTATTATGGACACCCACCCCAGGTTAGGATAGGTTACAATAGCATCGTCTATTTTGAAATTTTTAATTTGGCGGTAGCAATTATGTAATGTTAATAGCTACTTAATTCCGATAAAGTAGCCGCAAAGGATCCTTCATTATCCATTTAAATAACGCACAAGATATAATATGTTTTTATTTTAACTGTGCTTGACTCTGTACACTTTTAGGGTACGCGGTTCTTACTACTGGCGTTTGAAAGCTTATGTAAAATCCCTTCAAGATTGACCATAGCTACAGTTTTGATTTCTCTTATATAAAAAAATAAAATGGTTTTCTTCAGTATTTCAAAGATTGTTTCTAGAATGGAGCAATAACGTCATATATAATTTGCTTAAAAATCTGTGGTGAATTTTTTAAGGAAAGACCAAACATGGGGAATTAACACTTTGTAAGTTTGTAGGTTGGAATGAGTAAAATGTCGTATACATGAATAACAACGTCTACAAATTATTGGAGAAAAACGGTTCAACCTTAAACGTAACCACCCTGATTGTAAAAATACAATATTAAGTACATCAAACACTGTTGTCACTGCAATCCTATTATAGATAGTTGTATTTCTACAGATTCGCATCGAAACGTTTATTTGAAAGTGATTTTAACACATTCAGACATCTAGGTCTAACTCAAGTCCCAATCCCATTGTACTGGCTTTTTGCTTTATGAATATCCGTCGTAGCCATACACGTAGCCATTGTATGTAATCGTTTGCGCAAGGTATTTTTTTTTTTATTCAAATTTACTAATTGTTTACGGACTACTTATGGCAGTAGTTGTTAAATAATAATAAAATATTATCTATGTACGCACATGTTATGTAAATGTTATACCTACCAGATAGTAGACTCAATAGTTGGGTAAATACCTGAATATTAGATTCGATAAAATTTTCGACTTTTGATCATACATGTTATAACCTTGGAATTTTTCATATAACTAAAAAGTTTTCAAACAAAAATTAGATTCTAACAATGACACTTTTTAATATCATTTTGTCGTTAGATCAACGTACTTTATTGATTAAAATGTAATACTTGATTTAAGTTTGGCGACATTGATGTACATCATAGAAAGTATTTTGGGCACTCAAATGGGTTAACCGTTTTTATTTAAGCAGCGTTTACTTTGGCGGTCTAAAGTTGAAAAACTCAACTCCTTCTTTCACAAACATTGGTACTCTAACAAAGTTTAGCAAAATATATATTGAGTAATAAAAAAGTTTGCATGACATGGTGTAACAATATAACCAATCGCTGTTTTGGGGATAGTAATGCGTATGAGGTTGACTTAAAATCAATGCCAAACGCTTTGAATAATGCGATTTTATTGTTACAAATATCTAGTTCTTAAGAAGCCATCAAAAATAGGGCAAGTCGGGTTAGATTTGCTTTCATGGTTTGAAAGTTTTAAGGATATGAACTCTACAAGACATCATTTTATTTGCGTCAACGCACTTTTATCAGAAAACGACTATATAAGTAATTGTAGCAAAACATTAAATAAAATCCCATAAGTTGCAGAGTTAATATATTGTACAATAATTTCTGTAATTTTTACATTAGATTGTTTATTCTTTTATTAACTATTGAGACATGTCAATGTATATTTATGATATCAGATCCTAGATTCTTCGTGTTGGTTTATGTAGTCTGGAAAAAGTACAAAAATTGTTAAAAATGGATATAATAGTTTGGTTTTTGGTTGTTCCTGGTAAAAACCGAATGTATATTTTACTAGCAACCTTTCTAATCATTTTCGCATTAAGGCAGAACTTGGTAACTTTTCTTTCTCATTCTGTGTTAAGGTAGTAAACAATTTGAACATGTTTTTACTGAGCGAGTTTATGGATAATAAGATTTAAGAAAACCTTATACATTTAGGAAGCCAGTAAAGATAGATTAGGTTAAGTTATTTAAAATGTTTGAAGGCTCATTCTTTGTTAATAGACGTGCTTGCTATGCTACATTCCTACTTAATATCAATACATTATACTTACATTACTGCTGTTTTCAAGATAATCACTGAACGATTTATCTTAATCGCGAAACAATATCATACCTATTTTTACATCACTTTGCCGCTCATAATAGGTGGTTTCTACAAGTTTCATTTTAATTTCGGACGTGCTTAAATATAATAATAATACATTTTAAGGTCCTTAAAAAATTTATAGTTTTGTAGTTTTCCATTTAAAAAAATTGTTTATTTATTATATTTTACAACATTGTTAAATTTAATTATATTCTAACACTTAGAAATTATATTGTTATTTGGCATGATAAGATAAGATGGATTGCACAGGAGAAGAACAAATTTGGAGGTGCAGCAAATATATCAAAAATCTTTTATAGAAGCACGCCTTATGAGTAATGAGCAAAGCCACGTAGGCCGAGTATGGAAGTCAGTGGGTATATCAAGAGTCATTCTAATTGAGTCATGGTACCAAAATAAATGAAGAAAAGCTTTAAATTAGCCTAAATACCAATGGTTTTATAAAGTTAAAGACGATTTAAACAATTGCAATCAATGTACCCAAATCCAATTATCTCGTTTACGACCTTCTAGTCTATATTCTTTAGCTATACTGTCTAATTCCTATTTTTTTCCAATCCACCGTTCGATAAGTATCTCGTCTACATCATTCTACTTCCTGGGACGTCCAATAAAATCTGCATTTATTTAATAGGATGTATTAATATTTTATATCTTACCGTCCAGAGCGGCTATGGCCATAAATGTCCGTTGGCTTGTTAGTATTTTTAAAATCCGTTTTGAAACCAGAAATCTCGAATTCCAAATTCTCTACGAAGCAACCCGAAGCCGCTATTTCGGCATATGCTGGCTGTTTTCCCGGAATCGGTTTTGAAAAATCTCTGTACAACTCCGAATTAGAGTCTCTGGCCTCCAGGTACGGCACTGGTACAGTAACTTCTCGACTAAATAAAAAAAAACAAAGTACAAATAACAACTATTTAGTTCATGGAGTGAATAGTTGGGAAAGTAAAAAAAATTAACAATAATTAAAGAATGAAATATTAATAATAATCAAAGACAGCGAGTGGTCATCGGTAAAGTTTTGGTATACGGCAACGATGCGGTCGTTGCACTCTCACACCCGGTGAGTCCAACGAGACATAATACACAAAGTATTTTGTATTTTAAGATTGAAATACAAAATACAAAGTACATGTAACTTAATGATTAATATATAATATAAAGACACACGTAACTTAAAAGACAAAAACAAATTGAAATACGTATTTTTAATACTTGTAATTTGTATGCTGCCCATCCTTGCTAGCCTCTCTGGCCTTCATTGCATCAAAATGCGTCAGAAGCCCCACGAAATCTCCGTGGACGTCCGTTTTTAGGGATTCGAAGTTCTTAACAAAACTGATGTCGTGTGGTACGCACTTGTCTTCGATGACACTGTCGAACAATTGAATCGCCTCATTGAGAACGCAGACAAGTTCGTTAAGGGCGTCAAAAAACGGTAGGTTATATTCGTTGGTAAACCTCGTTTTTATCACTTCAGTATAGGTTTTGTACTTGATATTTAAACCGAGCTTCTTCTCGATGAGTCCTGCCCATAAAATGTGGAGTTCCCTCTTTGGCGTACTATGGAATCGGTGGAATGCGAATATTTTTTCAACGCCTATTCCTAATTTAATGTCAAAGTCTAATATATTTTTGTCCCACTGTATCGAATGATACATTTCTTGAAATAGTTTATTTTCATACATTGATCGAACATCGAAATTCGAAGAATTTAGTTTCGCATGATTTATGGCCCAGTTGATGTTGGTTTTGTGCTCCCACAAATCCTGAAATATTAAGTAAGCGGTTATGTTTGCGTACCTCGCTAACGTGCATTGATAAGCTATTTTGATTGTACTGCGAATCGATTCCACTTCCGTCACAGTGCTTTTGTCAGCATTTCGCTTAAAATTGTCCACAGCCGCTTTAACGTTAACAGGGGTTTTAGTACCATTGACATGTTTGTAAATTATGTGTTGGTTCATAGCTGCGTTCCATTCGTCGACTTTGATCGTGCCGTTCAAAATTTGTTTTAGTTCATTCAAATTTAAATTGTCAAACTTAGACGATATGCAATAAACGCCTGAAAGACACAATAGAATCACACTAAAATGACTTAACATATTGCTATTGCTTAAGCGACGTTATATTTTTTCTACGGCTTAAGATACACTAAAACATTTTTGTCTTCAGAATATCCTTGAGGATTCAGTGTTAGCACAGTTGTTGGTTTATGTTTATTAATTGTTTGCCTATGTTTGTATTAATTTTGAAGAATTGAAAATCACAGTTTAATGTGTTTACCTTAAGTCTGTACTTTTTATTTGATACATATTTTCATAGCCGATCAAACTACAAAGTGATTCAAGTCAACAAAAGTCAACATTGGTAAAACTATAAAATATTGTTTTTGTAAAAACACATTAACAATATTTAAATTCTATTATAAAAATAGGTATTCGCTAAAATGTATGTTAATGTGGAGTACTACCGCGCAAACGAATAGTTGGTACATTCAAAATAAACAAACAACGCAGTTTCACCACGAATCGTTTGTTTAGCATCGAAGCCTGTGTTTCTGATGAAATCACATTCAGATTTAAAAACTTATGTGACCCAAATTCTTCTATTCTGATTTATGTTGTACTTAATTTGACTGTGCTAGCTTACATTGTACTTGCTTAGACTGTACTTGGTTTAAGCTGTGTTCAATTTTTTTTTAACTGTATCCCTGTAGTCTTGTATTATTATCAAATGACAATTCTACTAAAGTTTGGACTAAATTGAAATTTTGATTGAAAAAAGTTATAGAATTAAAGAATATGTAAATTGTTAAGGCATTTTGGACCGGAGGGTTTGAACATATTTAATTTTTGGTGTTATAAAGTACATATCAAGAAGTACGATTTCTGATCTATGGATCTGCGTCTTTGTAATACCGTTGCACTCAAAGCTCCGCACCAAAGCTAACAGTTTGAAATGGCTGAACACATTTATTTGTTTTTGAACTTATGCACTGGTTCTTTTTTTTTAAATATTTGGGTTTTTTAATGTACATTTATTGATCAATGCAATTAATGAAATATTAAGTAGTTAAAATACCTCAGGTCAATAAATCAAACGTAAGTTTTGTGTTTTTATATTAACACAATGACTTTAATACTTGCTATGAGCTTGGTAAACGTTATTAGGCCAGAGGTTAAAGTGGGGGGGGGGTGCAGGGGGACTCAGTCCTTCTACCTCTAATGGTGGTTAAAAAGCGTCCCCTTTAACAAATTATTCGTAAGGTACACCGTACCGCTCCAATTATAACCAAACATTAGTCAATATAATTAAGAATTCCGTTGAGATTAAATCTTGGTTTTTCTTTTTTTAACAATTGTTACTTTACTTTTATCAAATGTATTTAATACAAATTATGGACTATCTAATATCATAGGCGCAAATACAGGGGAGCTAGGGTGGGCTTAGCCCCCCCAATGCTAGACATAGCCCAACCAAAATAATTAGGTTATGCGTACAATTTTAGTGTACAAAAATACATTTACTTATATATATATATGTATTTTAAAAAAATGTCCAGCCCCCCGAGTTAAAAATTGAAATTGCACCTATGTCTAATATGTGTGTAAAAATAATTGATTTTATTAGTTATTGTAAATGGCTATACTGTGATAAATAGGTATTCGATTAGCCCATAAGTGATAACATATATATATATATATAGGTAAAGTATGAATGTGTGATTTTTTAAGCATGCTCACCCTACCATGCGTAGAATTTGAATTTTTTCTTGTACAATTTAAAGCACTAAAAACACTACATTTTTATGATGTATATAATTTTTGTCTGTGTGATTTTTTTAGTTTTCTTAAAAAACAACCACTACTTACAACTTAATATTATAAGAAAAAATATTCTCTTTTAAAATGTTAAATTTGTATAAAACACGAGTTACTATTAAAAATGTTGTATTATTTGTGGTTTAAATTTTTTATGAAATAAATTACAATTTTGAACATTATTCAGGGATAAAAGTGGGATGAGTATGTTACGCAATCACTGTTTCTATATTACATATACTATATGCATTAGACATTATACATACAATTATATATGGAACGCTTAAAACTATATGGAGACATTAGTTCCCCCTGTAATTTTTTCCCACTTTAAGCCCTGTATTAGGCTAACGAGAAAATCAACAACATGCAACATCGGAGTCTATTGTAAATTATTAGCGAAACGACGGAGTCTGTTAACGACATCTGTATCGCACGTGCGTATCAGTAGGATACCGTTTAATGTTCTAATATATTTATTATTCTATTATTTGCCTTCTAATATATTTATTATTCTATTATTAAAAGCAACGGAACTGCTGATACGAAGTGCGAAAAAACGGGGACTCAACATTAACGAGACTAAAACAAAATACATGCGAATCGGTAGGAACAAAGGTCAGATGCAAAATGCAGCTGGACGGAGGATATATGTTTGAGGAGGTAGATGATTTAAAAAACTGTAGGCACTAACTTAAGTAGCACAAACGACAACCACGAAGAAATAAAAAAACGCATTACATCGGGAAACAAATGTTTTTACGCCCTCTCGGGGTTATTGGGGTCGAAGCTACTGTCAAAAAAATCAAAAGAACGACTTAACATAGTACTAGCTAGACCAGTGATAATGTATAATGTGAGACATGGCCCACGACCCAAGGAGATGAGAATAGACTAGCTATCATGGAGAGGAAATTCCTTAGGAGGATTTACGGACCAAAAAGAAACGAAGAACATACGAAATTAGGTCTAACAGAGAACTTCAGGAATTATTCGGAAAACCAGACATAATAGCGGAAATACGCCACAAAAGACTGAGTTGGCTTGGACATGTGCTAAGGGCTAAGTCTATAGCAAATGATGTATTAAGCTGGATTCTTCAGGTAAGAAGGCCGATTGGAAGACCGAAACAGAGGTGGATGGACAAAAATAAAAAAGAACTAAATCAACTTGGAATAGACAATACTATTGAAGCAGCTCTGAACAGAGACAGATGGAAGGAGATTTGTTTTGCAGCGATGGGCCTTAATGGCCTTTAAAGCTGGAAGAAGAAAAAGAAGAAGATTATTTGCCTTGTTTAAAGTCGTACTCATTGAGATGTATGTATGTAAATATTTTTAAAATGCCTGAACCACGCCATTTGCAAGCTAACCGTACTCGATCAGCGTATCCCAAAATAAGAAGATCAAATGGTAGATCAGAATTAGGTTTAGCGACATTGATGTAAATCATAAAAGTTATTTTGGTCACTCAAATGGGATTTCTTTGAGCAGAGCTTCAATCCATTACCTCAGCGGTCTAAAGTTGAAAAACACAACTGTTTCCTTCACAAACATACCCTAACAAAGTTTAGCAAAATATATATTGAGTAGGTAATGAAAGAGTTGGCATGACATGGTGTAACAATATAACCAATCGCTATTTTGGGGATAGTAATGCATTTTAAAACGTCTTAAAATCAATGCTAAACGCTTTGAATAATTCGATTTTAATGATAAATATATCTAGTTCTTATGAAGCTAATAAAAATAGGGAAGGAAGTGTCTTCTAGGAGGGTCTAAAAACACATACAAAAAGTGATAAAAATGGATATGAGTTTGGTTTTTGGTTTTTCCTGGTAAAAACCAAATGTTTATTTTGTTAGTGACCGTTCTTATTATTTTTACATTATGACAGAATTTTTCTGTTCAATTATTCTTTCTTTTTTTGTCCGGCCTATCCATTTACAACAAGCTTATTGTGGGTCATCGGTGAACATATACAGGGTGGTTCGTGAGGATAAGATGCTCGTTTTTCTTAAAACAGTTGCTTAAAGAGTGGAGTGCAGTATTTTTTTGTACCTGTGAGCATTACTTTACCGCACTCCATCCTCGTCCTAAATTGTAATTTTAATAAATTGTGATTATTCAAAAGTGGTTAACTATCAGTCAAAATGTTAAGCCAATCATTCTTAATTAAAAAAAAAAATAGTAAATATGTATGTTCTCACTTCATGTTCAAAAGTTGATAGTTCTTTGAAAACACACAAAAAAAATGATAAAAATGTCAATGTATTGTCTGATATTGTGAAATAGCATAAAACTTAAATGTCCCCAACAAAAAAGAAAAATTACAAAATTGAAATTATTTCAATAGAAAACGAGTGTCTTATCCTTGACATAATCACCCTGTGTAAGAAACCTGCTCAAATTCAATAATAAGTTATTATACTATGTATTTTTATTTACAAAGTAATAGTAAAATGTGTTCCATAAAACGAGTATTATGTGATATAATCTGAAAGAGTGAACACGAAAATAAAGAAATGCATAAAGTATTTAAAACGTCATCGCGATAGTTCTGAAGTATAAATTGTATACTTATTAGTTATTACAGCTAATGTTGTTGTTGAGTATTTTAATTTGATTTTTATTAGGAAATGTTTATAACTAGGGTTTTAAGTTTGGTAATTATTATTATTTTAACATTTGGCAAGTACTAAGTAGACCAATCTGTCATTTGCTTGACCAATGGCTTGGTGTTTTTGGAAAACGATTCTAAAATTTGAACTATCAGATGCCTTAATTGCTTGCTATGGGCATGGCAGAGTTTAAAATTAACATGTTTTTATTTGAATAATTCCTACCTAACGACCAATAATAATTGATACAAGTGAGACTCCCCAATCTGGCGCTGAATGAAACTTAAATAACAAAGTATTACAATATGATGGATTTTTCTTATGTAGACTCCTTTAATTACCGAGCTAAAGGAATGGGTTCAGTCACAAGCATAGATTTTAATTGTGTCTATTTCATTAACCGTGAAACTTTCTTAGCTAAAATAGTGGTTAAAAAAACCAACCAACGACTACCGTGTGTTTATAGTTTGTTTTTCTAAAGTATTTGAATACATAAATTATAAACGTTTTGGTTTATTTTTCATAGCTGATATTAATATTATTCGGGTTCAAATATCGAACATTTTATTTTAGTTGGCACTTGGCAACAGGTTTTTTTATTTTTTGTGTTTTTCGACGCAATATCACTCCAAAAACGAGTAAGTATATATTTTTGTACTAGTACGCGAAAAACTGTTTTCTTTTAAAACGTATTCGGTTTTGGTTGTTTGTGTTTTTATATGTTTGACCTATTTTCTTGTTCGGCAGTACTGTGTATTTACACAAGTCATAGCGAATATCCATTTTGCACTTTTGTTTTTTACCACCGTTGAAGTATTTAGAATGATTTTATCTGTTCACATACACCCACCACCCCCAACCAAGACGTACAGGGTAACTACATAGCAGTTAGCGTTTTACATGCATAAGTATAAGCGTACAGCTAGCACTTTTAGTTTTAGCTAAAATCCCTTGTGGTTGTACAGAAGCCAACGATATTATAATGTAGGTATTATTTTTTTACACATTGTATTATTTTTTACAGTATTTTTCACAGTGAATGTCGCGTTGCAAACAAAATATTACGAAAAACACCAGTTGGTTACACACGACCTTTTAAGTTATGATTTTACAAAAACAAAATTAGACCCCTATAAATTTGTTATAAGTAAACCAAGGGGGGAATTGAGTGGGCTTTCCCCCCAACCTAAAATAACTCATCTAAAAATATTGAAAAAATCAAATGTCATTTGAAATTTAATTCATTACATTAATAGACTGAAAAAATTTTTAAGGTTTAACCCTTTCCATTCAAATTTGAGAAAATAGCTACAAAATAAGTACATATTTTTCATCTTAAAATTACGGCATGCTAAAACTTATTTATAAATAGTCGAATTAGTTCCAGATTTGTATGGTATATTTTTCTGATGAAGTACTATTGTCATATGATATGCACGACAGATACCTGTTAACTGTTGATTCACTACACATTGCAACCTAGAAACTTACAGCGGTTTAGTCTAAATTTCCACTTTTTTGGGGTGTTATAAAATAAAAACATCTACTCCTTCTGTGGAAAATTGTTACAATTATACAACTAATTCGACTATTTTAAAAACAGTTATAGAGCGCCGTGATTTTAAATTGTACACTTTGAAAAAATAGTACATTTACTCCAGTCGATACAATGTGTTTTCTCTTTTTTTGGATTACCCCGTTCTTTTCATTAAATTAATCAAAGTACCAACTAGATGAAATTTATGATTTATAGAGTTGTTATTGGAAGAAATTGGTCCAGTATTAAAAAAGTTACAGTGTATACAGATAAAAAAAAAAGCCCACATCAGAGTAAAACCAATACCTTGGCGGCTCTGCATTGAAGCTAAAAACGAAAGTTAGGCCAGAATTAAATTTAGCAACATTGATGTAAATCATAAAAGTTATTTTGGTCACTCAAATGGGATTTCTTTGAGCAGAGCTTCAATCCATTACCTCGGTGGTCTAAAGTTGAAAAACACAACTGCTTCCTTCACAAACATACCCTAACAAAGTTTAGCAAAATATATAATATTGAGTAATGAAAGAGTTGGCATGACATGGTGTAACGATATAACCAATCGCTATTTTGGGGATAGTAATGCATTTTAAAACGACTTAAAATCAATGCCAAACGCTTTGAATACAATGCGATTTTAATTATAAAAATATATAGTTCTTAGGAAACTAATAAAAATAGGACAAGTAGGGTTAGATTTGCTATCGTGGTTTTAAAGTTTAAAGGGTCTAAACTCTACAAGACATGATTCTATTTGTGCCTATGCTGTTTTAACAGACAACCATTGTACATTATAACCTGGTTATTTTCCAAAAAGATATTTAAAAAATAAATTCCCATAAGTTGCATAGTTAATTTATTGTAAAACAATTTCTGTAATTTTAACATTAGATTACAATATATTCGATTATTATTTGAAACATGTTTTTGATATCAGATCCTAGTTTCTACGTAATGGTCTTTGGAGTCTGAAAAAAGTACAAACACTATTAAAAATGGATACGAGTTTGGCTTAACGTTGTTCTTGATAAAAGCTATATTTATATTTTACTAACAACGTTTCTTATTAATTACGACAGAACATTTCTGTAGCTTAGTTTTATTGAACACTAAAATACACCAGATACAGTTCAATTGTTGCATAAACAGTATTATAGCCATCAATTGAATTTTAAAAGAGAGCAATGCCTACTACAAAATATAATAAGCGAGTTTATAGGTTAAAACAATTAAGAAATCTTAAACCTTTAAGAAGCCACTAAAGATAAACTAGGGTAGGCTAGGTGTATTTAAAAGGGTTTGTAGGGTCTAAACTCTACAAGTATAACGTTGTAATGTAATAGTGAAAACATTTCAAGAAAAATAAGTAATAGGGTGCTTACCTTGTTAATTTATTAGACACGTTTCTCTGAAGTCGTCTAGGAGGGTCTAAAAAAACATACGAAAAGTGATAAAAACGGATATGAGTTTGGTTTTCGGTTTTTTCTGGTAAATACGAAATGTATATTTTATTAGCGACATTTCTTATTATTTTCACATAACGGCAGAATTTTTCTATAGCTAACATAGAATTCGTAATTAAAAGAATGTTATATAAATCAAAATTAGAACTATAAAGGTTAGAATACCATAAAATACTCTTGACTTGCCCAAGGGACACTTTAAATTATGCATAAGCATTTAATCATTTTTTTTAATAAGCGTATTTATGGATAAAACGATTTAAGAAACCTAAAACATTTAAAAAGCCAGTTAAGATAGATTCGGGTATGTTAGGTTTGTTTAAATGCGTTTGAAAGGTCTAAACTCTTAAATACATGACGTTATCCAACTGTGTTGAGTTTATTTTGGAAAATCATTAAGAAAAACAAAAGATTGCAAAGGTAATTTATTGTACATTTTCTGTATACTCCATACTTCTGTGTATGAAGTATACATTATCATTCTTTGTTAATAGACGTGCTTGCTATGCTACATTCCTACTTAATATCAATACTTTATACTTACATGTCTGCTGTATTCAAGATAATCACTGAACGGTTTATCTTTATCACGAATCAATATCAGACCTATTTTTCCATCACCGTGTTGCGCATAATGGGTGGTTTCTACAAGTTTCATTTTAATTTCAGATGTGCTAAAATATAATAATAATATGATAGATCGTCTCTTACAATATATACAGTTTTGTAGTTTTCCATTTAAAAAAAATTGTTTATTTTACAATATTGAAAAACTGAATCATAGTCTAACATTGAAATAATATTATTATCAGAAAAATTGCCTATTTGGCATGATAAGATAAGATGGATTGTACAAGAGAAGAACAAATTTAGAGGTGCAGCAAATATATCAAAAATCTTTTATAGAAGCACACCTTATGAGTAATGAGCAAAGCCACGTAGGCCGAGTATGGAAGTCAGTGGGTATATCAAGAGTCATTCTAATTGGGTCATGGTACCAAAATAAATTAAGAAATGCTTCAAAGTAGCTTAAATACCAATGGTTTTATAAAATTAAAGACGATTTAAACAAATGCAATCAATGTTCTCCATTCCAATTATCTCGTTTATGTTCTTCTAGTCTATATTCTTTCGCTATACTGTCTAATTCCTATTTTTTTCCAATCCACCGTTCGATAAGTATCTCGTCTACATATTCTACTTCCTGGGACGTCCATTAAAATCTGCATTTATTTAATAGGATGTAATAATATTTTATATTTACCGTCCAGAGCGGCTATAGCCATAAATGTCCGTTGGCTTGTTAGTATTTTTAAAATCCGTTTTGAAACCAGAAATCTCGAATTCCAAATTCTCTACGAAGCAACCCGAAGCCGTTATTTCGGAATATGCTGGCTGTTTTCCCGGAATCGGTTTTGAAAAATCTCTGTACAACTCCCAATTAGAGTCTCTGTCTAGGTATGGCACTGGTACAGTAACTTCTCGACTAAATAAAAAACACAAAGTAAAAATTACAACTTTTCAGTTTATGTGGTGAATAGTTGGTAAAGTAAAAAAAATAACGATAATTAATTATTAATTAATTTTAATACTTGTAATTTAAATGCTGCCCATCCTTGCTGGCCTCTCTGGCCTTCATTGTATCAAAGTGCGTTAGAAGCCACATGAAATCTCCGGAGACGCCTGTCTTTAGAGACTCGAAATTCATTTCAAAACTGCTGTCGTGTGGTACGCACTTGTCTTTGATGAAACTGTCGAACAATTGAATCGCTTCATTGAGAACACAAACGAGTTCGTTGAGAGCGTCGACATACGGCATCTTATATTTGTTTGTAAACCTCGTTTTTATCACATCAGTATAGATTTTGTAATTGATTTTTAAACCGAGCTGCTTTTCGATAAATCCTGCCCAAAAGTTATGGAGTTCCCTTTTTGACTTACAAAAGAATTGGTGGGCAGGGAATATCTTATAGACGTCTATTTCTAGTTTAATGTTAAAGTCTAATATACTATTGTCACAATGTAACGTGCAATATATTTCTCGGAATGTTTCATTATTAAACACTGTGCGAATATCGAAATTCGAAGAATTTAGTTCCATATGATTTATGGCCCAGTTGATGTTGGTTTTGTGCTCCCACAGCTCTTGAAATATTAAGTAAGTGGTTATGCTTGCGTATCTCGCTAACATGCATTGATAAGCTGTTTTGATTGTACTGCGGATCGAATACAATTCCGTCACAGTGCTGTTGTCAGCGTTTTGCTTAAAATTTTCCACAGCCGCCTTAACGTTAACAGGGGTTTTAGTACCATTGACATGTTTGTAAATTTGTTGGTCCATAGCTGCGTTCCATTCGTCGACTTTGATTTTGCCGTTCAAAATTTGTTTTAGTCCATACAAATCTAAATTGTCAAACTTAGTCGATATGCAATAAACGCTTGAAAGACACAATAGAATCACGCAAAAATTACTATTCATATTGTTAATATTTTAGTGACGTTGAATACTTGCTACAGCTTAAGAAACACAATCGTTTTTGATGGTCGGATTCACCTGTAAGGTCTACAGAATATCTTTAAAAGGAAGAATGGTGTTAGCCCAGTTGTTCGTTTTTTAGTTGTTTAACTTTCTTTGTACGTGTTTTTGAAGAATTGACATTCACAGTATTAGTAGGTTTTTTTTAAGTCATCATTTTATATTTTTTGAAAATTTTTATAGCCGAGTAAACTACAAAGTGTCCAAGTACATACAAATTTTCTTAACATACTATCAATTACATATTGACTATTTTGAAAAATGTATAGAGCGCTCGAAGTTGAAAAATATGTGTATAAAAGTGTCCCACCATCTATAACGTTTTAAAATGTAACGAATAAAGTTTAACTTAATTAAAAAACGGCTATACCTAGTACTTGTATATAATAAATGAACACTTATACTCTATGTACAAATATTTAAAAAAATTGCTAGACTCTCAAACAGCGTGTGTTAACATCTAATATTCTACAAAAATACTTAAGAGTTTTAAAATTTTTAAATTTACAAAATGGTGGTTACACTTAATTATACTAACCTCTTATTATGTTGGCTTATCAAAGAGCCAAAAATTAGGTATCTATTTATAGAAAATTATATCATATTATGCTAAATTATATAGAATATATTTTTATGTACAGGGTGATCCACTTATCGTGAGCTACTCAATATCTCATAGGGTTAAATGAGAAATTACATTTTTTTTTTCATAATGTTTTTTATAATGTGATCTCAATTTTTTTGTTTTCACCCCCCCCCCCCCCAATTAAGTTGTTTTGATAGAAACTTTTGAAACTTAAACAATAACGTATATATTTTATTAAGTTGAAAATAATGTACTAAAAATGTTGACTGGTAGATAACCAGTTTGGGATACCTATTTTTTAAGTTATAAGAGCTTTAAAGTTAAGATGGTAGGGTAAGTTTGGGCAGATAAAAATAATACTATACTCCACCATTCCTGATGCTTGTTGGCTTTACCATGATGTGGATTTTTTTTTCTGTATACACCGTAACTTTTTTAATACTGGACCAATTCCTTCGAGTAGTAACTCTAAAAATCACAAATTTCATCAAGTGGGTACTGGTGGGAGGATGGGGTGAAAGTTGAATAAGTTTACTAAGAGAGTGCAATTATTTTTGTTTTTTAATAATCTACTGTTAGTTTGTGTAGTACTTCGTTTGGACTACATTGTTGGTATTATGAAAATAAATTATAAAAGTTGAATTTGTTATGACGGGTACTCGTAAAATGTGTATCGGTAACAACTTATTTTTCTTAAGCATTATTTGTTATATTATTTGTGTTTTGAAATTTCTATACTTTTTTTTTTTGCTCGGTACTACATGTACCTACAGATTAGCACTAGTGTTTTACTGTCATTTCTTTATTTGTATTAAACCACAGTATCTAAATAATATATTATTTTTCGTCTTTTAGTCAAAGTAATACTTGTTTGGCAATAGAATTTCTACTCGTTCGTTGATATTCAATACTTCACATCGACAAAAATCAAGGTGGCTATACGGACCGTAATGCTATAATATATCCATGATTCATTGTTTTTTCTAGGGAGCGTAGAGAATAATTTTTTTTTATTCGCTTTTAATGAACACTTACAATCTGTACAGTTTTTTTTTAATAAGTATTTTTAGGTTCGGTGCAAAGCGACGAGGGTATTGGTTTTGCTATGATGTGGGCTTTTTCTTTATCTGTATACTCTATAACTTCTTTAATACTAGACTATTTCCTTCGAGTAGCAACTCTATAAATCACAAATTTCATCTAGTTGGTACTTTGGAAGGGTGGGGGGGGGTGGGAAAGTGGAAAAAATTACTTCTTCACAGTTAAAATTTGAAAAAAACAATAAAAAACTATACGAGCTTTAAGTTAGAACTGGCTATAATATCGAGAAAAAGAGTCGGTAGAGTTGAAACTTATAAGGAATATTGATTTGGTATTTAAGTATGAAAGTGAGATGCAGTGTTTACAAATTATCATCAAAGCTTTTTTACAATAACTTGTAAAAGCTATTTTATTCTTCCCTCTAATCTCAATTATATTCACCACAATTGTTGCTATTTAAATACTTTACTTAAACACCATCGACATTTTAAAATTAATAGTATTTGCTTCGTTTGATTTTCAATGCACAAAAAGTTTCATTACAAATCTTAATTAAAATCGGTGATAATATTTATAATTTTAAACTATATTCATTATGTTTTTCCATAAGCATATTGAAACAGATAGAAAGTGCACTATCTTTTAACTAATCTGTAATACTGGAGTAATATACAGTGGGATCTTAGAGGTACCATTATTAAATTTTATTGACATATTTTTTTTACTTAATAACACTATAGTGAAAAGTTGCTCTAATTTAATCATTTTTAAATAACAAATTTAATTACTGTCATTTTAAAATTTTTCACACAAATAAAATTCACATTACACACAATGTAAATAATTGGTCACTATAACCTTAAGTAGCTTAAAAAGTATTTACCCAAAACTGGTTATCGACCAGTCAAAATTGTCAGTAAATTCTGCTTAACTTATTAAATTTAATGTATATGTTACAATTTAAGTTTTAACAGTTGATTAAGCTCTAGCAAATAGTAAAAAAGATTAAAAATTAAATATTGTCTAAAAGTGTACAATATTATATCAATTACAACAAATGACGATTTGTAAAAACTATTCTACGGTTTTTTTTTTATTATTTTATATTTTTGTAATTTAATAAGACAATGCTGCCCAGTTATTAAAAAAACTCGAGCATTGCCAAAATTGTTTGTGGATACAGAGAAAATAAAACACTACAATAACGCAATAATTCCTCAGCTCATACGGTAGATGTCTTTTTTTTTTTTAATTTGTCGCTCCCTCCTAATTATTTGATTTGCCTAATCGTTAAGTGATTTTAATGAAATCGTGTAAAACATACGCGTACACGAATTTACGCGGACTCCGCTGCCACCGTGTCAATTAAAAGTGCGTTTAAATTAATATTCAAGCGGGACGTTGCATGTAAGTCGAGAGGTCGACGCAAATATCATTGGCAATAAGTCTTGGCGTGTGCTTAAACAACAAATCAATATTAATCGAATTTTTTTCATCACATTTTCCTTCAGTTATTGTTTTCCATCGAATCTACTACTAGCGCGTTTCCTTTTATTACTCGCTACGATAACGATGCATTTTCCATCGTGGATTTCAATACTACTTTGGGTTGATATACTTTGTTTTAAATGCGTTGTTGTGTCGTATGATATGATGAATAAATCACAAAAATTTGAACTAGCCGAAAAATTGAACATGTTGGTGCGTCATCTGGGATGGCGGGACGGTATGCAAAACGTGAGGATAATAATCAATTTCGGCATGGAAATAGCGGATCCCGTGTCCGAAATTCTCGAAGCCATATCGTCGAATCGGGAGCCAATCGACGAATCCAACGTCCTGGAGAGATACAAGGAGATCTGGACTTTACTCGTGTGTAAGTACGCCGAGATTATTTCCGAGTACAAGGTTCTCGTGCAACGTTTCATACGGGTATGCCGAAACGTGAAGGATTACAGCTCTTCGTTTCAAAAGTATTACGATTGTTTTCGTGCGCTGCTGATCAAACTGCACAGCGTGTCGCCGAGGTTTAAATGCATGCAAGACGCGTTGGACTTTTATAACTCGCTAGTTTCGCAATCGAGACGCAAGCATCACGTATGGCTGGCCACGCAAAAAATGGCCGAGTACACTTTAACCGTAGGACCGGAAACGTCGTCAAAATTGCCCACAACCGGTATCGACGTGGAAGCGGTCGATTTCGAAATGAAAAATATAAGCGAATACATCTCCGGGTTGTATTACAAGTACGTATATCAGTTTGCCTACCGTCATTGCCACATTCCCAAACACTTGGAATGGACTTCGCAAGAAATTCAAGAAGATTTCGAGTATAAAAGTAACAACAAGCTGATACCGCCGGAAATGACTATGGTGGAGTATATAAAAAACGACATCGATAGTTTCGTTGTTGGAATTTTTGACAGTTGGTTCTACAATTTGGGGTTCGTATACGGCGAAGAGGGAAAAACCACGATCGGCATTAAATAAAATATTTTTTAAACCGAAATACCGAATTTTCGTGTGTAGATTAAGAAAATAATAACTATGTATCGACAACTTGATATCAAATAAAATGTGTTAACGTGGCATTTTATTTTTTGAACCTTTTGCGTGTACGCGTAGACTAAAATAATTTGTGTAACACAAAATATAATGAATTTAAAAAAAAAATGGCTGACACACGATTATCGGGAAAAGTTACTAAAAAAAACCCGGATATACAAGTAGTGTTTGCTATTTACAAAATATATTAAACATTCTCTTAGTCAATTTAGACTTTAACTTAAAAATTAAAAAAATTAAAGAACCACGATCGGCATTAAATAAAATATTTTTAAAACCGAAAAACCGATTTTCGTGTGTAGATTAATCAACATGATAATTATTTGTGTATATCCTACTTGTAGATATTTGTGTTTAAGAAAATAACAATTATGTATCGACAACTTGATATCAAATAAAATGTGTCAACGTGGCTTTTATTTTTTGAACTTTTTGCGTGTACGCGTAGACTAAAATAATTTGAGTAAACACAAAAAATAATGAACTCTAAAAAAAATTGCTGACACACAATTATTGGAAGTGCACAAGTGAACCAAGTCCATCACAATTGATTTCCAGTGATTGGCTCCTAAATTGTTTTTGTATAATCTACTCTGTGGTAAAATACATGTTGCCAGTTGGTGACATTGAGAAGAACTAAGGACTTGGTACAGGAACGTAGTCATGTGGAAGATATGGAATAATCAAAATGTAACTTGCATACCTTACAAATTTACGATGGACTCTCTCAAGCTGATGTGAACCATTAGCGTTGTATGGGTCCCAAATTGAGCCGTAGTCCAAAATGGGTCGCACTAGGGCACAAACAAATATCCTAGTCGAACTTTTTAGTGTAAAATCCTTATTATAAACTCAAAAACTTTAAAAGCTTTCCAGCAAACCATATTAATGAGGAGGCCGGGGTATAATTTCATTAACTAATTATATTAAGAATAATGTACTAATAAATGCGCTGTTCCATAACAGTTTTAAACAATTATATAAGATTACCACAAAATATATGACATTTAAAGTTAGGATGGGAGGAAAAGTGTGGTTGGAATATGCACACAGATAATCACTTTCAGTTATAATAAAATCTTTAGACCAGTGACCTCTCCGTCCCCACTATGCCTCGACCCCACTTTACTGCCTTTTTTTTTTTATTTGTCGGCAACTACTAATTATTTTGTTTGCCTATTCGATAAGTGATTTTAATGGAATCGTGTAAAACATACGCGTACACGAATTCACGCCGACTCCGCTGTCACCTTGTCAATTAAAAGTGCGTTTAAATTAATATACAACCGAGACGTTGCGTGTAAGTCGAGAGGTCGACTCGAATGTCATTGGTAATATGTCTTAGCATGTGCTTGAATAAAAATTAAATTTTAATCGAATTTTTTTCAACACAATTGTTTTCCATCGAGTCTACTGCTAGCGCGTTTCGTTTTATTACTCGCTACGATAACGATGCATTTGCCATCGTTGATTTCAATACTAGTTTGGGTTGCCATACTTTGTTTTACACGCGTTGTGGTGTCGGACATAATGATTACAGAATCACAAAAATCCGAACTAGCCAAAAAATTGAACATGTTGGTGCGTAATCCAGGATGGCGTGACGGTATGCAAAACGTGAGGGTAATAATGAATTTCAGCCCGGAAATATCGGATCCCGTGTCCGAAATACTCGAAGCCATATCGTCGAATCGGGAGCCAATCGACAAATTCAACGTCCTGGAGAGATTCAAGGAAATCTGGACTTTACTCGTGTGTAAGTACGCCGAGATTATTTCCGAGTACAAGGTTCTCGTGCAACGTTTCATATGGATATGCCGACACGTGAAGGATTTCAGCTCTTCGTTTCAAAAGTATTACGATTGTTTTCGCGCGCTACTGATCAAACTGCACAGCGTGTCGCCGAGGTTCAAATGCATGCAAGACGCGTTGGACTTTTATAACTCACTAGTTTTGCAATCAAGACGCAAGCATCACGTATGGCTGGCCACGCAAAAAATGGCCGAGTACACTTTAACCGTAGGACCGGAAACGTCGTCGAAATTGTCCACAACCGGTATCGACGTGGAAGCGGTCGATTTTGAAATGAATAACATAAGCGAATACATCTCGGGGTTGTATTACTCGTTCGTATATCAGTTTGCCTACCGTCATTGCATCATTCCTCAACACAAGGAATGGACTTCGCAGAAAATTTACGAAGATTTCAATTATAAAAGTAAAAACAGGCTTATACCGCCGGAAATGACTATGGTGGAGTATATAAAAAACGACATCGATAGTTTCGTTGTTGGAATTTTTGACAGTTGGTTCTACAATTTGGGGTTCGTATACGGCGAAGAGGGAAAAACCACGATCGGCATTAAATAAAATATTTTTAAAACCGAAATACCGAATTTTCGTGTGTAGATTAAGAAAATAATAATTATGTATCGACAACTTGATATTAAATAAAATGTGTTAACGTGGCATTTTATTTTTTGAACCTTTTGCGTGTACGCGTAGACTAAAATAATTTGTGTAACACAAAATATAATGAAATTTAAAAAAAAATGGCTGACACACGATTATCGGGAAAAGTTACTAAAAAAAACCCGGATATACAAGTAGTGTTTGCTATTTACAAAATATATTAAACATTCCCTTAGTCAATTTAGATTTTAACTTAAAAAATTAAAAAAATTTAAGAACCACGATCGGCATTAAATACAATTTTTTTTAAAACCGAAAAACCGATTTTCGTGTGTAGATTAATCAACATGTTAATTAATTGTGTATATCCTACTTGTAGATATTTGTGTTTAAGAAAATAACAATTATGTATCGACAACTTGATATCAAATAAAATGTGTCAACGTGGCTTTTATTTTTTGAACCTTTTGCGTGTACGCGTAGACTAAAATAATTTGAGTAAACACAAAAAATAATGAACTTTAAAAAAAATTGCTGACACACAATTATTGGGAGTGCACAAGTGAACCAAGTCCATCACAATTGATTTCCAGTGATTGGCTCCTAAATTGTTTTTGTATAATCTACTCTGTGGTAAAATACATGTTGCCAGTTGGTGACATTGAGAAGAACTAAGGACTTGGTACAGGAACGTAGTCATGTGGAAGATATGGAATAATCAAAATGTAACTTGCATACCTTACAAATTTACGATAGACTCTCTCAAGCTGATGTGAACCATTAGCGGTGTATGGGTCCCAAATTGAGCCGTAGTCCAAAATGGGTCGCACTAGGGCACAAACAAATATCCTAGTCGAACTTTTTAGTGTAAAATCCTTATTATAAACTCAAAAACTTTAAAAGCTTTACAGCAAATCATATTATTGAGGAGGCCGGGGTATAGTTTCATTAACTAATTATATTAAGAATAATGTACTAATAAATGCGCTGTTCCATAACAGTTTTAAACAATTATATAAGATTACCATAAAATATAAGAGTTTTAAAGTTAGGATGGGAGGAAAAGTGTGGTTGGAATATGCCCACAGATAAAAATAATACTACACTCCACCTTTCTTCCTGCCCTAAAGTTGAAACTTCAATAACTTCAAAAATACCTTAAATAATAATTCCGACACATACATTTAGGTCGAATCATTCACTGTTTAGTGTTTGTGAAACTAAGTTGGCAGTCGTTTTTTTCGAACCGTAAACAATATCCTAATGTTTGCATTAGCTCTGCTTTATAAAAACGAATAATACAAAGTAAAGTAAGTTTCTTTAGTGTCACATTAAAAACTATGAAACTTTAACTAAATTCTTAAACGGTAAATTTAACAAGTGGCAATATTAAATTTTACAGATTCTTTGAGTAATCGTAAAATGTTGAAGATATATTGTTACATGTTCGGATAACCGTAACTTTTATATAGGCATGGCATAGTTTAAGTTCCTCATTTTAATGGCGTAAAGTCACTATAAATATTATATTCTCGAAATTATTGTTTTGTCGTAGAGGGATCGCATTTTGTTGTATGTCTCCCATGTTGATTAAACTACCAACAATTTAATAAAAAAAAAAAATCCAATTGTCACACAGATTACATGCAATTTTTCATAAACAACAACCCTATTCCTCCTTTTGTCTTCTTAGCTCAGGTGACAAGTATATAGTAAGCACCACTTATTTTGATTTAATAACTTCAAAAAAAGTTCATTTCTTCTATTAGACTAGTCGAAGTTTAAGACTGGTTTAAAACAGAAAACTAGTTTAAAGGGTAGGGGACTGATTTGGTCCTACAACATTTAACATTTTTTCATAATTTTGCCATTCTTTTCAAAGATTCAAATATTGCTAATATTGTTACTTGTTGATGATGTCATTTGCGAAATTTGTTAATATCTCGTAAGTAATTCTGTATACAGATGGTCACATAAGATACCTATGTTGAATTTTGTCATTTGTTTTTAAAGCTAGTACAAGCATATTGTGTACGGTATAGCTCGGGTCGAATCGAAAACAACGGACGAGGTTACACAGATTTTTATAAACTATACAGTGAAAAATAAATTCAATAAATTAAGAGGTCATATTCCTATGAATTGTTTTAGGCCAGATATTATGAAAACACTAAAATATTAGCTAGAAACTTGATATGTTTACTAGCCACCTTAGATACTAACTTGGTACGGCTTGTTAATATACTATTTCATTATCTATAATTCCACCACTACTTTAAATTTATTCGGTACTTCAGCGAGACATGAAAATGCTCTTTCGTGGTTGCAGACTCGGCTGAAAAATGCCATTTTTTTAAATGTACACCATTATGTTTCTATTGATTTTTGCTATAGTTTTGAAATACATTACCAAATTTGAATTATAATCGTTGGAACAGAAAATAATTAATTGACACCTCAGTTCTTTCTGTTTCGATTAATAAAAAACTCTTTGATCTATTTTCTAACATACAAATTTTAAGTACTGTACACTTTGTTTTCTTTTACTTAAATCTCCCTAATTATCGCTCATCAATTAAAATAAAATTACAATTTGATAAAGGTTGAATTAATTTGTTGTAATTACATAAACCAAAATATACAACACGATTCGTTGTTATGAATCAAATTAAAGATATCCAAAAAGAACATTTAATTTTGAAGTGTGTATCAAAATATTAGTATAATGATTAATGAGTATTAAATTCAGTTAATAGTTGATATTTTTTTATAATCAATTTATTTTACAGCTACTAGAAGGTATAATTATTATTTATTTGAGAATACAAAGTCGGTGGTTTTGATTCCATTTATATAAAATACAAGAACACTTAAATTTACTCCTCTGAATTTATTTTCAGCTTCACGAAAGAACCGTTCGAACCTAAATCTATGTCCTTTAAGAAATTCGGAATGGTTTTGACTTGTTCGTTCGACGCATTCATAATCAATTATAGCCTCATGAAATTCACTATTTGGTTCAGTGTAAATCATCACAATATTGTTTACTTCGACTGATAACATTTTTATACTTTGATTTATTTTCTTGTCACACGGTTTATATATTTCACTCAATAAAATCAGTAATTTGTTAAAGAATAAGTCATCAATATATAAAAAATTTAGTTTTCTATTTAATTCATGTATAAACTTATCATGTTCGCATGCATCTTTACTTTCTGTACATTGATAAAAAGCTAAATGGATCCAAATATAGCTGTACAGTGTTACCTTTAAGACGTCCAAAACTACTTCGTGGTATTTTGGGTATTTAAACGGCTGTGTTATCCATTCTCCCTCCTCGTATTGATTTTCGATATTTTCCATTTCCTTTGTTAATAAACCGCATATATTGTCCCACTTAAAGGTAAGGCCAACAATATCGCAGAACAAACTGATTTCTAACCCCCACATGTTGCTCAGCAGTAAATTGCGGATACCGAAAGGCAGTGTATAATGTTCCTCGTTCTTGACGAAACGGCAATATTTTGGATCATACATTTCCAAAAAAGTGTCAAACAATAGATGATGATCAGGTCCATTGCTGTATTGTTTTAACGTGTAGTCAAAGTTTTTCATTAGGTATTCGTTTTCTCGACAAGAAGTTATCAATTTCGTTAGGGTTTCGTTTATTTCTGGTAAGTGGTCTCCTAGAAATGTTTGAATTTCGAGCTTGGAACTTTGCAGTCCTAACAGTTTTATATGCAGTTCCCAGAGCCATGCGCTGACTATAAATTTCCCTTTATACGACATGTCTATCATATTGTATACGTAATCGGAAATGGCTCTTAAAGAACTTCCGATATCCGGTAAAATGAACTTCAAATGTACGGAATTCATGCACTGTATTTCTTGTATTTTACGGTAGAATTTAAACTGAGTAAGAATTCTGTTGGTTTTTGACTCAATTTTGTAATTCGAGGTCAGTGATGTTATTTCGTCGCTGCTAAATGTAATGGGCTTGTAACACAATGTCTTCGACGTATTCAATAGTTGAATAAATTCAACTGGGTACCGCCCAACATAGAAGAACTGTTGCAGCAGTTCGATCTAGAAAATAAAATAATGTCAGTGGCATTATTTAAGTGTTTGGAAAGGGGAAACAAGATTGTACTTACATCAAATTAAAAATATAATGATAAATTAGTAACTATCAATATAAATAAGACTAAAATAAGTATGGCTTCTTAATGTTATGTAATAACCAGATACTACCTAGGTCTCATGTTGATCACCATGTTAATAGTTTGGTTTGGGTTAATTTTTTTAAAGCAGTATCTTTTATTTAGAAGTTCAGAAATAAAATTATTTTATTTCCACTTAACTGTTATAATAAGTTAAGATAAGATTCACTGTTAGTATTACTTAACTCGACACTGACAATGAGTATTATTTATTTACATACATTTGGTAAGTTGAAGTACGGCCATGACCAATATTTTATTATCCTTATATTATATAATTTATTATTGTTTACTTGTGTATCCTGCGAAACATTTAAATCCGATATTGCAATGGTTATTTCGGAGGCAGTAGGTCTAAGTACAGCTTTGTCATATAATCGATTATGAGGTTTTAATCGATTTGAGCTTTCTTCATCATCGTCTTGCCCATTAACCCTCGTAAATAAATAGAAACCCACTTTTAATGTTAAATAAAAAATGCTTAATTGAAATTTCATAACGATAAAAGACACCTCCACAATTCAACAATACTCTCAAATTGTGAAAGAGTGGATTCAACGAAATATGCATGTTAGTATTTTAAAACATATTCACAGTTTACATCGTTTAAAACAAATAAGAATATATTATTTTGTTACAATACACCTAATCTGTATTCTGTACACTTGTATTAATAGCAGATGCCCTTAAGCGTATAAAATAATTTATGTTGTTGACTTATAGGGAATTTGTACAAAACAACATAATCATACATTCTAACGATATACAAAGGATTGATACGGAAATATGTTTGTATACTTGGCGATAATGACTGTGAATTTGTTTTGAAATACTACAGGTGAATATTTTGTTGAAACTCCTCATTTATAGCTTGTAAAATTAATTTGGTCCTTGGTTAAAATAAAAATTGGTAATTATGGGTCGCCAACATGATTCGTTTAGTAGGTATGTAGGTCACTGTTAAAAAATTGGTAAGCAACCGTTGCCAGTTAGATCACCTGCTAAACGAATACCGAGTCTTTTTTTATACTATTTACAATATGAACAGATATAATAATATATCTACGTAGGTACCAGTTTAGTTTTTAGCTAACGTTTTTTCCGAATCCATATTCGCCGGTGTAATCGCTATAACTACAATTATGTGAACAACAAGTTTGTGTTATCGATTAATTTTCAAAAAAGTTTGTCCGTTTCATAAAAACACTTCAGTGCGAATCTATCTGATCGTTGTTTGCCAATTGAAACATTTTACTCGTTGATCAAAGAACGCGACTCAACCACCAACGGTTAGATAAAGTTAGAGTGGATAAGTTAACGAAATAAGACACTTTTGGACGATCAAGGTATCACAGAACGTAAATAACTCTAACAAATGTTATCTAGGGTATAGTATAGTATTTGCTGAGTGGCTAAGATCCGTCATTGGCCACTAGAATATTTTATTTTCACTGGTTTTTATTGAATTATACAATTGTATTTTTAATCGAACAATGCAATGGCATAGGACATGGTAACAGTCCACTTTGAATCAAAAATGTGCACCAACCATATAAGTAGATTTAGGTAAATAACGCTTATAAGTAAACTTAGTTGTTAATTTTATTTAAAGAAAAAGGAATAGTATTTGAATAAAATATTTTACGGTGTGTCAAGTTGCTTTATGATGTTGTTAGTAATCAGTAATTGGCAAATGTTGATATCGTGTAACGACAACGAAGATCTAGTTCTTAGACTCAACGCCATAATAAGCCATCCTGGATGGAAGCAAATCGACCATATCGAAGGCATAGGTCAATGCTCTGCAAATTCATTTTCCGGCAATGATCTGTTTATACCCATCGAAGAACCCGATTATTTCTACGTAACCGACGAAAATGTCTACACAAAATACTGGATGACTGCTCGATTGATTGGATGTGTGTACGCGAAGGCTATCTTAGATTATTTGTCCTTCATTCTGTTTATTCTACACGAATGCACACGCGATGCAAAACGTGTGAGTAGCGTAATCCGTATGAGAAGGCATCGTCATAAAACCAACGTCGTAAAAGTTTCAAGAAATAAACCTGATTTGAACTATAGCAGATTTTGGTATATACTCGATTTAGCGTTGGGTTCAATAGAAAACAGTCATATGATGTTTGACTGTATATCCGATGCATTGAGTTTTCTAGAAGAATCATTGGATAAATTACGTGGACGCCAGTCGAATATAAATCTATATTTGAATCCGACTAACATAGGACTCATAAAAAAAAGTGTATTTCTAATCCGCAACGTGAAGGAAACCATTAAACTTTACAACAACGAAAACCGTGATAAATACAATATAAAAATTTCGAGAATTCCCCTAACGTTGGAAAAACATTTTAAACTGCATATAATAAACAATTTAATTATATTTACAAATGAATACTGCGTAATACTACAAACCGCAAACACAAGCGAAGCTCAGACTTTGAGTGTGCACCAGGGCTGCATTATTCATTCCGTCGAAGAAGCACAAATAGAAATTGAAAATCTTATAAACAAGGTCATCAATAATTACTACGGAGAATTAGGTTTCCTGAAAGAAGAAAAACTGCCGGAAATTCACTTAATGTAAATTTTATTGTACTTCGAAGTTATATGTTAATATGTATTAAAATGGATATAATATAATTGTGTTATACATCATCATCATCAAGCTTAATCTTCTAATACTGCGGTGGTCTATTCAAAATGTAAAAAAAAACTTTTTAATAAACATTTTAAATTTGTATAACTATATAATGTATATTGATATCACTTATGTTACAAAATTACAAATCTATGTTTAACTGAATTTGCAATAGACATCATAGTATTTACAGGGGAGGCCATTACATAGTTAGTACATATATTATTCAAAGCAAGGAAATCATGTTTGATTTAAATTTAAATTTTAGTTTTTCTAGAATTGGATTAAATTTTATGTTTTTTACGATTCCTTAATGTAGGAGTATTAAAAAATCCGGATACTCCTTCATAATGAAAATGAGTAATTCTTTCGACTTAGCATTTAAAAGATAAGAAACGTAGAAAAGAGTTTTGAATTGAATCAAGAGTTTGATTCAGAACTGAGACATTTGGAGACCAAATAACTACAGAATTAACAGATATAATTATC
Organism: Adelges cooleyi; assembly: GCF_023614345.1. Classification (NCBI taxonomy): domain Eukaryota; kingdom Metazoa; phylum Arthropoda; class Insecta; order Hemiptera; family Adelgidae; genus Adelges; species Adelges cooleyi. The sequence goes on from NW_026096361.1 coordinate 43,226, forward strand.
TGTGATTGAAAAATGAAAAATAGACGTTTTTATAGCAAAATAATTACAAAAAATTGAGTCTTCGTTTTAAAAGACCCGATTTTGACGATGGCCCATTTTCACTTTTAAAAATGGTCTTAATTAGAGCCATTATGTGAGTTAGTTTTGTATAAAAAAATATACATAAATCATTAAATTAATTAAAATGCTGGATCTTAGAGTTTGATAATTGATAGCTTATTAAAACCAATATAGGTTTTTTTATGGGAAAGTGTACGTTTAAATTTACAATAATATTAATGTTATTCGTTTTGGTTGATATCACCAACAGCTTTGTTTGTAATAGAATAAAAATCTTTTACTAGATAATTATGAATAATTCTGAGCCACAGACATTGTTTAACAAAATGACAAATAGTAGTAGTATTCAATGCACGAAAAATGAAAATATAAATTAAATTGTTAAGACTACAGTTAATGTACTTAAAGTTAATTTGTATGCAGATGATATCTATTACGCATATCGTACAAAAGTATATGATAATAAGGATAGTAAGCTCATTGTATGTTTTATTTATAAAATGTTAAGGAATCCTTTATAAATGACATGCAATTGTTATATAAAGAAGAAGAATTTAAAATCAAATCACATAAAATAGTATTATGTCTAATAAACTTGTATATTTTAATCACGAACTAACTTAACAGTACAGAAATAGTGTTGGATCCGTAGTTGGAGGTTAATTAAACTCCCATTAAAAAACAGTATCACCACCGGGTAGATTAATTCGTACAAAAACTTGTTCAACATTATGGAAACAAATTAAATAGTATATAGATCTTTTTTTCCAATTTATAGCCACCACAAGCAATCAATATCATTGATGTTATCTTCATTTTCTTCATTTTGGAGAGTTACAATAACAGTTCTACCGTTGCAATATACTATTTAAAAGAATCAGTTCTTAATACTTTTCTTATGTGTCTGGTAAGCATTTAGATCAGAAATCATACCAGAAAGGTATTTTAATGGCATAAAACGTTCACGTTTGCAAAAAAACTTGTAACTATATTTTTTATAAACAAAATATGTTTTTATACATCTGCTAGACCACACACTTGCATAGTTGGTATCTAAAACCATTGTACTTGTTGACTTACAGAGTCTTTGTACAAAATAATATGATCATAAACTTTGACGATCAAAAGAAAAATAAGAACAAAATAGGCCAATATCTTTATGTTTTTGCAGTGTGGTTTTTTTTAAATATTATACGTGTACATTTTGTTTACTCTACATTTTTATAACTTGATAGTATTTTGGAACTTTAAGATATGGTTCTTATAATTTTTAGGTTTCAGTAAAGCGTTTTATTTTAAACACTTAAGTTCGTCTGTTATTTATCAACGGAGGTTAATAGGTGTGACGATGTCGAGGAAGAACCATATCCTAATGAACATTATAAACGATTACACGAAAAGTCTGTACTCAGACCAACTGCCTCCGAAATAACCAAAATAATTCAAGTAAGCAAAAGTATATTTAGGATTATATAGGATTATTTAGGATTATAAATATATGTCAAAGACATATTTTTAAATTAGTTAGGTATCATAACTATTATTTTTTTTGATTATTTATTTCAGCATAACTAAAATATATCATAGCATGTTTAGTACAATTAAAATACAATTGAGCAATGCTCGTAACTGGTACCCGAAGTTCTTATTTTACAAAATAAAGTTTATAATATATTTTTCTCATGCAAAACTGTGTACGAACTAAATTTTTTTTTTTGTTAATCATTTTTAATATTTACAATCTACACATTAACTTGCACAACAAGTAAGTTAGTTAGCTTCAAAAAAAGAAAAACATTTTTGTTTCTTTAAATGCATCGGGGACCATATCAACTATGTCATTAATATGTATCTTCTATAGGAATCCCCCGAGACACTTTCCCTCTACCTGAGAAAAAGTAGTTTATAATTACTCACCATACTTCTCTCCATTACCATTACATTAAGCCATTTGGTCACATTTGGTTAAAATAAATATGAAAAAGAATACAGAAATCGACATTTTAGTACTGTATGTTTTCAGGTTGAACATTTACAACAGATCTTTTATGTTGGACAGTATCCAGTTGGTTTTATTCTACAATTGAACAAGTACAAGACATTGAGTTTCGAGCACATTCGTTTAAACAGCGAGGAAATAACAGCACTGACCTTAAATTATAATTCAGACAGCTCAAATAATAATAGAATTCTTACTCAATTTAAATTCCACCGCAAAATACAAGAAATACAGTGCGCGAATATTGTACTTTTGAAGTTTAGTTTACCAGAAGTCGGAAGTTCTTTGGACGTTATTGCCAAATATGTGTTCAGTATGATAGAAATGTCGTACAAATGGAAATTTGTAGTGAGCGCATGGCTTTGGAAACTGAATTTAATACTATCAGACCTATAATAATTCAAGTTTGGAACCCAACTGTTGCTAGGCGAACATCTACCGGATATTATCGAAACCTTAGAAAAATGTATAAACGTTATGTTGAGAAAATAAATACCCAATAAAAAATGTTGACCATACATAAAACTATTACAAGGATAAATATATTTATATTAAAGATGGTCATACATATTAAATTATTAAATACATTTTTGCGATTATATGACGAAAAATATAAACGGTTCTTTGAGAAGTTTGAAAGTTATAAATTGCCGAACATCTATCGATGACTTATGTGTGAAGGATAGCAAGACGTATGCGCAACACCATCTCTGGCCTTGCCTATCATTGGAAAAATGCGAAAAATGTATTCGAATAATGGTTTTACTACAAATGACTCATATCTATAAATTCAAAAATATCAAATTTAACAATACTGAGACATTTATAGTAAAACCATTATTCGAATACATTATCCGCATTTCTCCAATTAAAGGCAAGGCCAGAGATGGCGTTGCGCATGCGTCTTGCTATCCTCCACACATAATGTGTAATTGCCAAAGAACTCGGACCATCATATGTAGTTGACATTTTTTTGCCTTTTTAGTCTAAATAGAAAAAAAAACAGACCGCATGCATTCCCTTAATATTGAAAATTCGTATAAGCTTGTTTCTGTGGTTTTCCCCGATGTTGTGCTTCGATAATTACTACTTGTATGACTATGACAAATATCAAACGGAAATATCAAATCTATCAATATGAAAAATCGATATTTCATAAAATTTGAATTAATTTTTTTTACAATTTATAATGATGTATTAATAAAATACAACACAATTCAATACGACGAACCAAAATAAAAGTTGACAAATCAAAATTTTATTTTATTTAGAATTGTACAATATTAATTTATTAGTTTAATGAGTATTATATTTAGTAAAATGATAATGTATTTATAATCAAGCGAGGTTTATTGTTTAACAAATATTAATAGTGTCTTTGTTATTTATTCGAGATTACAAAGTCGACAGTTCTGTTTCCATTTATATAAAAAAATAGAATATTTAATTTTAATTTTACCCGTCTTTCTTCAGTCTC
>NW_026096361.1:46861-88558 GCF_023614345.1 Adelges cooleyi
GGCGCTGTCATTGCCGTTCACCACTACCATACAGACCAAACACATTACGCTTGAAGCCGCTTTCATTGAAGACTTACAACGCAATTCAATTGACCTCATTGGTACTGAAGTTTTCATTAGCTGTAATACCCCAATTACACTTTGGTCTATATATATAACTACTTCCTGGAGCCGTTCACCTACTTTACTTCACTCAAAAAACTTCCGGCAATTTAAACAAGTTTCATCTACAATCTGGAATAGTTTTTAGTCCAGTCTTTATTTCGTTGAAAAAGGAAAAAATATATAGACAAAATCTAAGCACTCCGACGTTTCATGTCATTAAATGTAGTAATTATGTCCAAAAAACCTCAAGACTAGTATTACTAAAAGTTGTAAAAAATAATTAAAAAGTTCTTAACTATTGTCTTAGAACTTCAACATATTTTTGCAAAATAATCCAGATATTCAGATATAAACAGTTTTATATACAATGATGAATCAACTGTACGAGGGTTACGAACAAATTATTATAATTTTTGTTTGACAGGGTCGAAGTTCAAGCATTCCTAAGATTCTTGGACATTGTATTGGCCACTTAATAAGTTATGCACTTACGTGGATGCTATTTGTGAGATCTAGTTAATTTGATCATATCTAATTAATGCAATAGATAGTGTATAATTTGAGAGTAAATATATCTATAGAAAATTGAGCAAGTAACTCGGAAGGTATGGTACTTACAAGCATGTACGGTTTTAATACTTATAGTATTTTAACCTTTTCTTATTTTTTGTCTGACTAACAATTGCTCAGAAATTATACGTGAAAAATATTTCGATGGGTCAACGGTCGAAAAACTATCACCCTTCCCCCACCTCTTGAAAAGCATGTAATTGTTTCTACGCTTAATATATCAGATTCAATTGTTGTTATTGTTGACTCACTGCGAATTTGTACAAAATAGCATAATCATACATGTTAACGATAACATGTACAAAAGCTGAATACGAAAATTTGTTTGTATTTTAGGCAAGGATAAGTGTGAATTTTGTTTTAAAATATTATTCGTGTACATTTTGTTCAAACCACTCGTGTATAATTTGAGAGTACTATTGAATTAAAAAAAAAAATTATTTATTATTATGTCTATTCAACTAGGATTTATTTCTTTGACACTTGAGTGCGTTTTTTATTTATCTACAGAGGTTAACGGTTATGACGATGTTGATAATATTCGAAAACAAGGGCGTCAACAAATGATTAGAACGGCTGCACTAAGACCAACTGCCTCTGAAATAACCACTGCGATGTCGGATTCAAATGTTTCTCGAGACATTCAAGTAAAAAATAATTTATCATGTTGTGAATTATATTAATTTTCTAATTTAATGTTCTATTCTTTAGACTAGGTACGAGGATTGTGACAGTGGTCCCGTTCTGATTTCTGATATTGCCTTCTGCCTTGCCTTAAACCAATGGTGACAAAGGAGAGTCCCTCTTTTATGAGAAGAACAATCCTTGATTCTTTGCATCAGGAACCACGCCTTTACTTATACTACATTAATGATATGTACAGATAGTATAATTAAATTTCTTCCTTGCTGTTTTTTATGAAATAGTACAGTGAGACAGATAAGAGGCAGATTCTAAATATCTATAATTATTATTAATAACTAATAATTTTTTTTAAGATGTAACAATGGGTGATTTTAAGTATGTAGATTTTTTATTGAAATTGCCTCAAAAACTGTTAGTATACTAGGTTTATTAGGTTCAGCGATAAGAAATTTTCATTGATAGTACATAATTATTTTACTTTAGTGTACTTTATTGATTACTCACCATACTTCCTTTCTATTATCAAATTGTAATAGAATGACATACAGTAAGATAAATAGTGAAAAGTAAACAGTGAATTACATTAACCAATTTGATCAATTTTGGTTATTATTGCCATGTAAAATAATACTTCAATCTACATTTTGGTACTTTATGTTTTTAGGTGGAACATTTACACAAATTCTTCTATGGTGGACAGTATCCAGCTGATTTTATTCTGCTATTGAACACGTACAAGACATTGAGTTCCAAGCCCATTCGATTAAGCAACGAAGAAATAACAACACTGACCTCAAATTATAACGACGAATCAAAAACCAATAGAATCCTTACTCAATTTAAATTCTGCCGCAAAATGCAAGAAATACAGTGCACAAATATTGTACTTTTGAAGTTTAGTTTATCGAAAATCGAAAGTTCTTTGAAAGTTATTGCTGACTACGTGTACAATATGATAGAAATGTCGTACATTTTTTACATATCTACAGAGGTAAGTGGAGATGGTGAGGACGATGATTATCGAAAACGGGGGCGTCAGCATATGATCACAATGGCTGCACTAAGACCAACTGCTTCAGAAATAACCATTGCGTTGTCAGATTCAAAAGTCTCTGGAGATATTCAAGTAAACAACAATTTATTACTTTCTGAATTATAATAGTTTAATTTCTTATTCTTCAAATTAGGTACGTGGTTTGTGACAGTTTTCCTGAAACTTTGGTCACCATTTGAGTTTTGGGCATCATTGTATCTCGCAGATACCACACGATTATATTATCGAAAAAGTCAACTTTCTGATATAAAAACGCTATTTAAGTGGTTTTTATACAGTGATGTCTTCTATTTATATTTATTTTACTCTCAAATGAAATACTGTTAGGTTAGGTTAGGTAAGATTAGGTTAAATTAGGTTATTACACTCCAATAGTCCCGTCGTATTGCACAGATACACAAGATATACATGATGGTAATATTTATTATAGAAATACGTGATTATATAAAAAATATGTTAAATTGCTACTGACTGGTCTGACTTGGTGTGTCATCAAATGATGCGACAATTGCAGTGTTAAATAACGTTAGTTATGACTGTTTTTAATTTATACTATGTGCACAATAAGTATTTTTGAGAATAGATATAACAGCGAAAGGGCACTATGGAGGCGGCTCAAAGTAGAACCATTTGTACATAACTATTTAAATAAAAAATAGGTAACATTCAGTTCCATGGAGATTTGATGACCAAGTATAACCGTATGGTTTAAAAAGCCTTATTTACCTGAAAAATAATTATAGTCAAATTCTTTTCTCAAATACATATTTTAAAGTCTACACTTCAATTTGATTTTCATAATCAAAGATTCTGTGTGGTAGTTATGTATTTTAGTATAATTATATTATTTTAGTTTCGATGCGGAGCAGCGATGCTATTGGTTTTCATTTGTTTATTTTGATACACACACCCGGCAGAAAGTGCAAATGTAAAAAATTAAACATTTAAAACCCATAAAAGTATTAATCATAAAAACACGACCTTTTTTAGCTTATCAATAGAATCATTAAGAATGTCTTTCTTGGTTTTCACCGTCATTGACGGTATGGTGGTATCTAAATCAATATCTCTCCATTTCTACTATCGATGCTATCTTTCACTGCAAATCCGGTTCCAATTTTTTCACATCATGTTAGAATATCCATATATTTTAATAGTTCATTCAGTACATCATTATGTATTTTATTTTCCATTAACCTGTTTGGATGTAAGCACAGGGGCCACAGGGTCTACTTCTTAGAGCTTTTCTCTCAAATACAATTAATCAGCTTTTCTCTGATTATCTAAGGGACCATGTCTCAATGCCACATAAAATTATTGAACGTATCAATGTCATATATATCTGTTATTTAAGATTTCTTTTTATGCATCTTAAGTTCAATATTTTTCCAAGGCCAAAAAAACCCTTATTGTATTCTGATAATAATTTCTATTTTTAGGTCATTGTCTTGTGTTAAAAGATGACCCAACTATTTGAAATAGAACACCCTTTTACATATGTGTCCTTCATAAAATGTCCCTGTTGACATTCCTTCTCCACTAGTTTTATTATAATATACTCACTTTTTTTCATCATTCATAAACAATTCGACGTATTCCGCTGTCCCTATACGTTTTTTTTACACATTTTTTCTACCTCCACTCGGCCATTTCCAAAAAAAACTTTGTCTTTGGCATAAGCGAGAAGATTTATCCTAGAGTTCCTTTGTATTATCCCAATTTAGCTGTGTCTCAATAAGAGTTTAATTAATTGCTCACGATCATTCCTTTCTATAACCAAATGGTAATTGAATGAATAAAGTCATTAAATACATAGTAAAATCTATTTAGTGAATTGTATTAACCAATTTGGTCTTTTTTGGTATTAATAACATATAAAATATTACTCAAATCTGCATTTGGTATTTTATGTGTTTAGGTGGAACATTTACAACAATTCTTCTATGTTGGACAGTATCCAGCTGATTTTATTCAGCTATTGAACACGTACAAGACATTGAGTTCCGAGCCCATTCGATTAAGCAACGAAGAAATAACAACACTGACCTCAAATTACAACGAAGGATCAAAAACCAATAGAATTCTTACTCAACTTAAATTCTGTCGCAAAATGCAAGAAATACAGTGCACAAATATTGTGTTTTTGAAGTTTAGTTTACCAAAAGTCGAAAATTCTTTAAAAGTTATTGCTGACTACGTGTACAATATGATAGAAATGTCGTACAGAGCAAGATTCCCGGTGAGCGAATGGCTTTGGAAACTGCATATACAACTACGGTTTGGGAAAACAACATTGCTAATAGAACGCTTACCGGAGATTAACGAAATTCTAGAGAAATTGATAATTTTGTGTAAAAATAACAAATACCTAATGGAAAAGTATGACGACGTTTTTAATTATAACAACGAAGAATCTGGTCAACATTTAGTAATTGATACATTATTAAATATGTATGACAATAAATTTCAACGTTTCGTCAAGGACAAGGAACAATTTCCATCGGATGTTGAAGGCTTGTTATTGGATTCTATGTGGAATTTCTCAAATAGCACTTTCGAAGATTTCTCTGGTCTCATCTTTGAAGGAAATATTATATACGGTATATTCGAAAAGGAAATTAAAAATATCAGAAATCAGTACAATAGGTTTGAATGGACAGTAGAACCTTTTAAACACAAGAAATATCAAGAAATCGTTTTGGATGTTTTAAAGGCAAAATTTTACGGCTATATTTGGGTATATTTAGTTTGTTATCAAAAGTTAGTCGCATCCACACTGCCGCACAGATTTTTGCCAACAAAAAAAAAATTAAATTACATAGCGGAAATGCGGACCAATCTTCGAAGCGAGTATGAAGGTTTTATATATCAAGTATATTTGGTATTATATTATGCTTACATTGATGACCAATTCTTTAACGAAGTGCTAATTTTATTGAGCGAAATATATGAGCCCAATGACAAGAAGATATCTCAAATTGTGAATAAATTAGGAAAAGAAGTAAACCGCATACTGGGAATTTATATTAAACAAAATGGTAGACGTAAAGTGGCCAAAATTGATACTGAATACGTCAAAAGAAAATGTGAAAAAGATTCCGAATTTTTTGAAAATTTCGGATCAATGTTTGCAAAGTTCTTTCGTGAGACTGAAGAAAGACGGGTAAAATTAAAATTAAATATTCTATGGTTTTATATAAATGGAAACAGAACCATCGACTTTGTAATCCCGAATAAATAACAAAGCCACTTTTAATATCTGTTAAATAATGAAACTCGTTTGTTTTTAAAATTAATTAACATTTTACTAAATATAATACTCATTAAACTAAAGAAATTGATATGTACATTTTTAAATGACATGTTTTTTTTTTATTTGTCAACTTTAATTTTGGTGCACAATAATGAATTGTGTAATGTGTTGTATTTTATTAATATCTTTTTATATAGGTATTATAAAAAGTCAATTAAAACTTTAAAAAAATATCGGTTTTCATACTGACAATTTTAATACTTCCGTTTGATATATTATACCGTACGTCTAAATATCGTCCGTATTCAAACGTCTAAAAAATAAAAAGAAAAAAGAAAACCTCTTCAACTATATAATATAATGAACGTTAAAATCTACTATAATAACCTATTTATTTTAGTGCTAAGATTACCTGATGTTACATAATTAAAGTTTTATACTGTTCAATAATAAAAAATGTATGTATTACAAAAATTGCGAATAAAACATATTGGAACAATAAAAGTAGTAATAATTATTATCGAAACACATCAGAAAAACAAAAAAACAAAAACCTGAAAACAAACTGACATTTTTAACTTAAAATCATAGTTAAGTAACCAAAGTCCAAAGAACTCGAATCTCTTTGCGAAACTGAAATATCAATATCTTATGTAGTCGAAATTATGTCTGAATTTTTAGCCTAAAATAAACCAAAATAGCTTCTACTCATAGACAAAATATTAAAATTAACAATTATACCTTGATACTTATACAAATTAACCGGTTATTTAATTTACATGATCGAAATTTATCAAAACCACATTTTTCTTAATAATTGATTATATATAACTTCTTTTAAACAGACCGCATGCAATCCCATTAGGAAAAACATTTTTTAATTTTTTTTTTGAAACCGTATTTATATCTTAATAAACAAGATCCCTCAAATTTTATCAAACCTTGTAGTCGATTAAATCATAATGTATGTAAATGTATTAATTATTAAATTTTATTGTAATTTATGAACTACTTGATGCGAAAAGTAACCAATAACTATGCCAACTTGCTGGTTTGTACTACTTTTGAGTATGAAAAAAATACATTGTATTCGTGATATTAAAAAAATAGTCAAAAATATTGTTAAAATAGTTTTATTTAAAAGCTTGATTTCTACATTTAGGTAGGTACAAACTAGGTGTCACCGTGATAAGATACTATTCTACTCGGGTTATAGTCAAGTGTTAATGAGAGAATCAAATTTACACTTCATAGTAGTAGGTATAACAAAAAAAAATCAGGTAAAAAAAAATAGTGCATTGAGAGGACAAAACATTTGAACAGGTTATTTTCTGCGCTGTATTGCATTTGTAAAAATGATAAAATATTTTCGTCCTAGTTTAACATTAGGATTAATAGAAAAATGAAACATTTGGAATCATTTCTTTTTTTTGGGAGGGGGGGAGGGTAAAGTTAGATACAGACAAACAAGTACATCAGCTTTGCATTGGAGTTAAAATAACTTTAATTTTTTTGTATAAAGAATGTTTTAAAATCTCGGTGCCTGATTATTGTTACAATTATTGACATAAAAATATTATCAAAATATGTAACATTCAAAATAGATTATTTGTTTTTTTTTTATTATTGTAACCGGCTGCATAGTGATTTGATTGTTTAAAGCTTTGGTTTTCTATGTTTTTACATAAGACCTTTGATAATCATAACATTTTCAAACCTCAAAATAACATTTTAGATATGGGCACGTCTTGTTTCATAAATTATCTACAAAAATATTATTATTTCATAATTACTGTAATTTTGTATTTTGGTTGATAAGATATTTTATTTTAGCCAATTTTTGAAACCTACAAAAATTTTGATTAAAACGAATAATTGTATGATATTCTGATAGCTTAAATAAGTTTGAGCTTGTACAAAAATTATGATCTTAAGTATATGTTGAACTTAAGTTTAAGGCCTTTTTGGGACGATTTAAAAAGTTCATTCCAGGAACAAAATTATTTTATGTAGGCGTAACGTAACTCTGAAATTGTTTTATTGAGTTTTATTTTATAAGATCGAACGCAGTTAAGCCTAAGGCATCATAATATTATATATGTTTTTTTTTAGCAAACTTATGTTATATTCGCACACGGTCTACGTGGTCTGAAATATATTTTTGGTGTTAAGTAAAAACATGTTTATTTGTTAGAATCCTATTAAGAAGCAATTGTATAATATATTAAATAGGACAATTCGGTATCATATAAAAACATGTTATTATTTGAACAATACATGTGTACGATATTATTCTGCTTTTGTGTTCAAACTTAGATTGTACTTCTATATATCGTGTTTTCAAATTTGGTATTTAGGTCAATATTAAAAATAAAAGCTTTGTAGAGCTGATGGTCTCCAGTTCAAACTAAACACTAACAATGGTAGATGATTGCAAATTTACCACTTTTAGTAAATTATGCACCCCTTAGTCACCTTCATTATAATATTAGTCTATGTGGCGTTGTTGGAGCCCAATGTAGTTAGTTTTGTACCAATAGTTTATAACAGGATACACAAATAGGTATCCAAAATTTTAGTTACTATGTATATGCAATAATTTTGGGTAGGTATTCGTGAAGGTTTATTTTTTCTTTGCTTTATATGTAAAATTGTAAAGAAAACATTTTATTACACATGTAGCTAGAATTAAAATTAAAAGTATTTATCTTTTCTTCGGTAAACAGTTTTTTAATAAAAAAAATATCTTGTTCTTTAGAAGTTAGCTTGATAAATAGAAAATCAACAACTTATTATATCAATGTAATGGCAAGAACCCCTGTTTATTTATTTTATAATTTTTTATGTAGTTTGTGTATTAAAATCAGACTGTGTGGTATGGTTTTTATAAAATGTGTAATCAATACAATATCTGTTTTTTTTTTCCATAACAATAAAGTTTTACACAAGTAATCTTAGTATATTTTACGTTTAGTATAAAAACATAATATTTTTAAAATTTAAACAATACACGTGCACATTTTTTTCTATATATTTACAACATCTTAAGATGTTTAAGAGGCCCTCGGTTGTTCTAAATTCCTAACAAAATCGATTTTAAATGGTTATATTATCTTCATTTCTGATATCTCATTTCATATATGCAATGCATTGTATTAGTGTGGTCGGGGCATAGTAGGGACGGGGAGGTTACAGGTTTACAGGAATTGTTATATCTGAAAATGATAAAATCACTTTAGAAAAAACGCTTAGATGCAAATCAGTAGTTAGTATTTTCAAGCCAGTACAGTCCAAACCAAGCACAGTGTTATCCAGCAAAGTTCAAAAATATTAAATTAAGGTGCTGTATTTACAAATAAGCATCAAAGCGTTTTTTTGAAAGTGATTTTATCTGGGAGGACTAGTACAGTAGAGTATAGGCATAATATAATAAAAACAACGAGGGGACGGAGAGGTCACAGGTCTACAGGTCTAATTGTATAAGTAAAATTAGATAAAATCTTTTTCAAATTAACGCTATGATGCTTATTTGTAAGTACAGCACCTCAATTTAATATTTTCTAACTTTGTTGCCTTATATTATTATTATTTTTTGGTACGAGTCAGATTAATATCCAAAAAACTATATTTGCAAAGACAGTCTACGCTTTACATAAAAACAAATCTATAGTTTTAAATCTGGAAACACCAACGATTAAGGGGTATGGGACGAGGGTGGTATAATAGTCAGGCAAGCACATAGTACAGTCTAGTACATAGTAGGTAATGAGGAACAATTTTTTTATAATACAAGGTTTAAAAACTTTGACTGGTCAATAGCCAAAAAATTGTTTTATAGTTATCAAAGTTTATACTTTCATTTTCCTGTAAATTTAATTTTCTTCCAACTACACAATATTCGTATCCATAATGAATAACAAAAATAAATAAATTTATTAAATTATAATATATAATTTTTTGTTGTTACTTAATGCATTTTTATTTTCAGTTTACGAGTTAAAAAGACTTACAAATAATTATAATAAGTAAACAAATTTACAGATTTTTTGAGAAAATTATATGTGTAGTAGAGTCACGTTATATCTCAATTCATTCTTATGTTCAGAGCTTAAGTATTACGCTACGGTTTAGTATTTGCAATTCGCATAATCTTTTTTTAGGGGTTGGTTAGTAGCATAAATATTTTTTAAAAAATTACTTTAATAGGGTACACAAATTTTTTTTTCATGTTTATTTTTGCCTGTGATATCTCTTTTGGACATAACGGTATGAATCGTCAAAACATATTTTGTTTTTCATTTTAATGCTTAGCTATACGCGTTTTACACACGGTTGGTTTTTACTGCATTATTTATTTTTTACATATAGACCATAGATCCATATGTGTTTACTAGTTCAAAATATTTTTTATATTATCAACAATAAGTAACGATCGCTTCACGTCATAATGAAATCCTTCAATGGAATTTGCGAAGCATCCGGTCCCGTTCAATGGATTTAGGCTCTTTTCTCCATTCCAAAAGATGTTCCTTCGCCTCAGCCCTCAATTTTTCCTATCTTTCTTCCACGTCTTGCGTTCTGACCGGATCATCGGTTACGGTATATAATATAATACGACGGTTATGAACGAATTGTAATAACTTTTGTTTTACAGGGTCGAAGTTAAAGCATTCCTGGGTTTTTTGGATTTTGTACTGGCCACTAAATAAGTTATGCCCTTATGTAGATAATATATGTGACAGCTAGTAAATTATATCTCATCTAGTTAAGCCAATAGATAGTGTTTAATGTGAGGGTAAATATACCTACAGAAAATTGAGCAAGTAGCTCAAAAGATATACTACTTACAAACACGTATATTTATAATACTTTTATTATTTTAAATTTATCTCTTTTTTTTTTGTCAGGCTAAATTATAGTTCAGAAATCATACAAGAAAGATAAATTAATGGTTCAACGGTTTCAAAATTCCCACCCCCCTCCCCGCCTATTTAAAAGCCCGTAAATTATTTCTACACTTATTTTATCAGATTCAATTGTTTTACTTTTGTTAACGGAGAATATTTCTTGGATCATAGGTGACCTAAAAAAATATTTTTGTCGTTAACTCGCTGCGAATTTGTACAAATAAACATTATCACACATACAGTAAAAAACCATTTAAGTTAAATCATTAAAACATCATATTTTTAGCTTATCAATAGAATCATCTTTGGTTTTTCCTGCCATTGACCAAAATCAATTTCTCTACATTTCTCCCTATCGACTACTATCCTCCACTGCAAATCGGATTCCAATTTTTTACATAATTTAGAATATCCGGTCATTGTATTAGTTCATTCAGTACATTGTTATGTCTTTTTCTGCATTACCCTGTTTGGGTGAAAACACCATGGGCCATACATTCTTCTTAGAAATGTTTTCTCAAATCCAATTTATCAGCTTTCTTCTGATTATCTAGGGGGTCATGTCTCAAAGGCACATAACATTTTGGTCGTATCAATGTCATATATATATACTATACGATTTTTTTAAATGGATAATGAGTTTTCCAAAGCCAAAATAACACTTATCGGCCTATGGTATTCTAGTAATTTTTAGGTCATCGTCTTTTATTAAAGATGACCCAAGTATTTGAAATATGTCATCTCTTAAATATGTGTCCTTCAAACTCATAATTTGTGCTTCTTCAATCAACTTATTATCATACACTCAGTTTTTTCATCATTCATACACAATCCTCCCTATTCCGCTGTCTGCTGTACGTTTTTTACAAATTTCTTCTACCTTTACTTGGTCATTTCCTAATAAAACCTAATGTCTTTGATAAAAGCGAGAAGATTTATCCTCGTGTTCCCTTGTATTATTCCATCACTAACATTAATTATTATTAATTTACTCTGATGCTAAATTAAATAACAATGGGATAAGTGCACCTCCTTGTGGTGACATAAATTGGGTCTGATATCTCCGATAGTGCTCTATATTAAATTCTGTTTATTAATTACTTACGATATTTCCTTCCTATTACCTAGTGGTAAAAGAATGTCATACAGTAAAATACATAGTGAAAACGATACAGTGATTTAAATTAACCAATTTGGTCGTTTTTGGTTATTATTGACACGTAAAATAATACTCAAAACTACATTTTGGTACTATATGTTTTTAGGTGGAACATTTACAACAATTCTTCTATTATAGAGTTCTTACTCAATATAAATTTTCCCGCAAAATGCAAGAAATATAGTGCACAAATATTGTATTTTTGAAGTTGAGTTTACCAAAAATCGAAAGTATTCCCAAATATCAAACAATAATACAGTAATACCAGTTAAAAAAACACACATTTTATTTTAATAAGTATTAAACATTTACTACATTTATTACTACATTCTAAACAAAATGAGGTACACTGCTAAATTACTAAATTTTTTTGAAAATTTGTATTTAAATCCTAATAAAAAAAATTGTTGTATGACTTTTTATAAATTATTAAAAATGATTATAATTTTTTATGAGTGATTATACTATTAATGATGATACTTTGCAGTTTTGATTAATGTTAGAGAGTTTTGTTATTAGTTTTATTATTTCAAAATACAAAGGTTAATACTTTATTTTTTCAAATACAAATGTTAATGTAATGGTAATATGTAATGCTAATTTTAGTAAAAACATAAATATAGTTATTTAAATGTAATCTGGATCTACACACTTATAGTGTTTAATTTATTTGCTTTTAACTTGCACATCGGTTATTAGCATGTAGTTATATTAAAATAACTACACTTATCTAAGAAAATGCTTTGATCTGAATCTGTGAAATGTTGGTTAACGAGGTGATTCAATATAATATAAAATTTATAATAAGTTACTTTAATATTTATTTGATATAATCTTTTATTTTTTAATGAAATCATTTTTTACATAAAAATAAATCTTCGCAGTTTACTCTACCGCACTCCACTTCCCGTCACCAGTCATCCTCACTTTCAGATGAATATAACTTTTGAACGGACGAATTAAAATACAAATTTTTTTCACTCAACCTGCTATGTAAATTCACATACACTAGCCTGACAAATATTTCTAGATTATATGCCAAGACGATCGATGTGTAAAACCAATAACTAAAAAGCATAAAAGTTAAAACCTTGTTTTAAAATTTAGTACATCGTTTAGTAAGCTGCACTATCGAATTTCGAAAGTTGTGAGTATGCTTTTATCTATCAGAAATGGTGAAATTTCTAATTTCCATTTGTATCCAAAAGGTGACATTTTGAATAAAATAATTTATTAGATTTTATATTAAATCATTATTTTGCTTAATGTGTAGTATTAGAATCAGACTGGCGGATCATCCGAATAGAATGTTATTCAAGCAAGAGTTATTTGAATAAATTGTGGAAAAAATATTCGAATGAGAATTTGCATTAGTCTGGTCGAAATTGTTATATATTTTCTACATTTTTATAATGGCCATAACTTAAATTTCTAAGGATTTTGTTTTAATTGATATAACTATAGTTTAACGACCCGTCCCGTCTAGAAACCATCAAATGATAGCAGGGTTGGACCTCGAATGGCCGACGTTATACTTACCGTACATGATGATGACTTAAGTAATATATAATTGCAATGTTTTTTTGTTTAGATTTCAAAATAGTATTCAATTTACGCGTCTGTATACACTGTCATCCAATGAAGTTCAATGGCTTGTGTCTTTTATCCGTGTTGCTAGTTACTTCTTTGAACGTCGTAATTCGGGTCATGAATGTCTTGTTTTTAAGCCTATGGATGATTTCGAAATGGAAAATGTAAGTTCAAGTAATGCATTTGATACTTGACAGTACATATAATAACAAAATAAAACAATTGAGTACCAAATTGTGGTATTCCTAAGCCATAACTATAATAGTTATCGGATATGAGCTTAACTTTAATTTTAAATATAGCTATAATAAAAATATCGTTTTAACTTATTCCTGTGTACTCGTACTAATCCGTCATTTTTTCTATAATTTTATGGATCATATGGTACGCCATTAAAGCGATGTTACCATTTACTCGATGCGTAAGGTATGATTTTTACCCACAGAAAGTCAAACATTTTAATCCTATTACATTCCAATGCGCTTATGCGTAAAAAATATACATAATACAATTACTACTAATATATTTTTACCACCCGTGGAATGAACTTAACCCTATAATATGTTGGTCTTAAAAGTTTAAACCGGGTATTTCTTACGATTAGACACATTTCTATAATTTTTTTATTTAAATTCGTTCATCGTGATACACCAAAACTTCCTTATTATTCAAACACTACTGGTTTAATTGTTTAATTAGATTTATTTACTCGCCGATAGACAACCAATTTATTTATGTAGATACCTAATTGGTAGTTTTCAAAACGCACTTTGCAGATCCTAAAGTGCAGAAACCGTATTTCGCTTACAACTAGTATAAATGTATTTATTATGCATTGTAAAAAAAATTTAACTATACCAGATGATATTCCAAAATAAAAAACTATATAAAATTGGATATTTCTGAGAAGTTTTTTGTTTCAATTTAGAGACAAGATATGTCAGCAACTCGCCGGTGAGATGCTTTAAATGTTGAACTCAGAAGATTTTCATCTATATCTAACACAATTTTACCAATTTTTAACATGAAAAGTTTTATGTAGCAACAATAACCGGCTCAAGATTGTAATCAAATATCAGATATTTTATTACACAAAACTAGCTTATACTTCACATTTGTATATCGTGGTCAGTGCCCCTAAGGAATATTTAAAATAATTTATTAATCTATAAATAAATTAATAAAGAAATTAACTGAATATTATTTATGTTCCTTTACATTATTAACCTTATTGTTAGCTTTGTGAAGTTATTTTTAAATTCTGCTAAAATTCAACATATTTTTCATAATTTAGAAATTAGTAACACCCATTTGAATATATTTCATAGTTAGTGAAAAGGCCTGACTTTATATATTCTAGCCACGTGCGAGATTTTAGTGGTTTAGTTTTTGACTACAACCATACATAAAATTATGTCTCATTTTAATAAAACAATTTTTGAATTTAAATAACTTGGTGTAACTGTATGATACATTTCGTATTTATATATAATTACTATATTGAAAAAAATAAACATTATTCAATATACCACAACTGTGTCTTACTCTAGTAAGAATAACTCTAGTAATCCTACAAAAGTTTAAAACTAATCAATTTGAAAACCTTACAAACAAAAAAAACCTTACTTACTTAAGTTATTTCTTAATTCCTGGCAATCTAAATGGCACTCTCTTCCTCATAATTATGCATAGAGCGATTTCTCCTACCATTTCCCGTCGTCCTTGGTTCTGCAACTCTTCCTTACCTAGATCCCGTTTTCTACATGTCACATCGAAATTCGTAGTTACAATTTCATTGCTTTTTAGAATATATTTTTACATACAGGTATATATACATTACGGCGTGTATAACGGTTCATATGATTGCGTTGACGCGGTTGTACACAATATTTCGGCGGCAATATAAACAGCGGCCACGGGTCTTCGCAGGTCCACGTGATACTATTATATGAAAGTTAGAATTTAAATTATTGGCTTCAACGGTACAAACAACAAAAAAACGTAACGGCCGTTGATAAGAGTCGTTTGCCAGGTCTGTTTGAAATTAAACCCGTTTGTGCGGTACTATGAAAATTCATTCGTTGGGATTTGTATTTTTTTTAACGTTACACCATGCAACCGTCGTGGCGTGTCACCGGCCTAAGAAACCCAATGAAAGCACCATAGAAACGTACATATCCAACGGTGCAGTGCTGGACCCGGAAGATTACCCTTATGTGGTC
Organism: Adelges cooleyi; assembly: GCF_023614345.1. Classification (NCBI taxonomy): domain Eukaryota; kingdom Metazoa; phylum Arthropoda; class Insecta; order Hemiptera; family Adelgidae; genus Adelges; species Adelges cooleyi. The sequence goes on from NW_026096361.1 coordinate 62,367, forward strand.
GGTATAGCGATGAGAAGCAGCATTTTGTTTTCCACCAGGACGTGTACGGGAACTGTAGTTTCGCCGGTGTACGTGTTGACCGCGGCACACTGCACGGACGGTGTAAGGGTGACCGACATCAAAGTAAAAAATAAAAACAATTAAGTCGTCTGATATATTATACTTATTATAGTGCATACAATACAGGTGATCCGCGGTAACCCGTTGATGCGGACGCTGTTCGGTAACGTCCCATACAGAAAAGTCGTGCAGGTGATTCCCCACGAAAACTATGGCCCGCGAGGCACCATCATTGCCGACATAAGTCTGCTCAAAGTATGTATAAACCACTAAATATATTATATTCTTCGATTCGGTTCTATATATTATTTTGTTTATCTCCAATTATACCTTGTTGTAACTGCTGTTGCCGTCTATCGGCCAGCAGTATTATGTTAACAGAAAACATTAACTTGTGATCTAACTAAAACTTACACGAATAACAACAACTACAATTATAATAATTAGAGTAATAATACACAGATACAGGATATTGTTAAAATAAGCGGGGATGCTCATTGTCAAGACGCACCATCCTATCAATTGGGTGGTTTCTACCGTAATTGGTGCTGTGGGCAGGGATAATAAAAAGAGCAGACGACCTAGTGGGATAGGAAGGAACACTAAAGTTGACTTGTGAGAGTAGAGAGGGAGCATCAATACGCCCATCGAAACGATAAGTTGGCCTCAACTCTCCTATCTACTAAAGGGACAAGATCAAGCATGTTTGCAACTGGTTGGCAGTCGTGTGGCTGGTGTTCAATATTTAAAATAAATGAAGCAGAGTTTAAAAGTCGCCTTTGGACACGTTTTGTAAGGGAAGAATCAACTGCAGTAAAGGGGTCCCAGAGGACTGATACATACTTTAGACGTGATCTAACGAGAGAACAGTAAATAGCCTTCAGTGAAGCGGACAATTTGAACTCTTTAGACAAGCGTACAACGTAACCCAGTGTCTTTAGGGCTTTACAACACATTGCTTCGATATGAGCGTGGAAATCTAGCTCAGGGGTAAATAAGACACCTAGGTCTTTTATGCTTTTTACCGACTGTGGGCTTACGCTGCTGATGGCATAGGTGAAGTTCATAGCAGACAGACACATAGTAAAGGACATTGAGTGGCACTTTTCAGAGTTTAACTGCGATCCAATTGAGTTGAGTCGAGTAACCAAAACATTAAGTTCACTTTGTAGCGACTGACAGTCAGCTATTGAATCAACTCTACCAAAGACTTTCAAATCATCGGCAAACATAGGAAAAAATATTGTATTGTATATTATATTCTATACAGTTGCGGATGCCGTTCGATGACGTCAGAGTGTTCAGCAATTTGCAAGGGACGCTGGATACGTTTCGAAACGGCACAGAGGTGTACTGCACGATTGTCGGTTTTGGAGAAACCGAAAAACAAAAATACCCAACACAAGTCGGATACAAAGCCGACGTGCTGGCCAGACACGGACCGGACGTGTGCAAAGACTGGTAACAACTTATTGGTTCATAAGAATTTATATTTTGCTACAGGTTCAATATACCTCCTATTTAAGATTGGACAATTCATCGTGTAGGTCTGATCCCAAATCGTGGGAGTACTTTATATGCGCCAAGCCGGGCAAAAAGATGATATGCAAAGGCGATAGCGGCGGACCTTTGATGTGTGGAGGACACCAATACGGCGTGGCCAGTCACATGTTTAGCACACATCCGTACGTAAGTCTCAAATGCGGAAATCCTAATGTACACACGAGACATATTTCGGTATACGCGTATAAGGACTGGATCAACGACATAGCAGGATCACGGGCAGATTCTGTACTACCGAATCGACTGACCCTCGCGGTCGGTCTGACAACGTCCATTGTGATCATTTTAACACAAACAAATTATTCGAAATCGCATGTTTTTGTTATCGAATAAATTCAAGTAAATTACCCAATTTTCATTCACCTTTGGCGGGGACTTTTGAACAGATGTAACAGATCTCCAGTTAATATCTCGTCTGTACTCGACTTCCACACATCACTGCAATAAGATCTGCGAAGAGAACAATACTTGCCAGCAAAGACGTACGTTATAGTAATGAGCGCAATATTGTAATTGTTATGTCAAAAACGTCAAGGCGGCGAACCTGGTTCATAAAGTTCTGCAAAATTTACGGAAATGTATAAATAAATTAACAGCTGTGTCGTGTAAGCAGTTAACAGTACACTGTTATTAAAATCGTTTTAAGAACGTTATATGATTAATAACATACTTAAAATAATTAGAACTTATAAGTTTTGATTGTTGAGTTTGTTTCTTATTCTATAATATATAGAGTAGCTATACATGAATATATTAAAGCTGTACATGAATATTAAATATCTTTGGAATGGGCGTAATTAGTAAGGAATGAGGTTGGGGGTGGGAATGGAATGGGGGATGGGTGTGGGGCTGGAAATGGTTGGAAATGGGGTTGGGGGTGGGAATGGGGTTGGAAGCATATGTTGTATTCACATCGTTCAAACCAGAACTGTACTAAAATGAATTTGAGAGGTCATATTTTTATAAATTCTTTTAAGCCAGATATTAAACACTAAAATATTAGCCAGACACTTGATATGTTTTAATATACTAGCCACCTTAGATACTACCATGTTACTGCTTGTAAATTATGATATAGCACATTATCTATAATTCTATCTCTACTCTAAATTTATTCGGTACTTTAACAAGACATGAAAATGCTCTTTCGTGGTTGCAGACTCGGCTGGAAAATGTTTTTTTATCCACCTGCAATACTCATTATTAACTTGATAAGATGATAAGGAAAATATATTGTTATGACATATAGTTATTTTATTTTAATTTTATTCTAATTAAAAAATTAGAATAACAAAATTATTAAGTTATATTCTAATATATTGACTAAGACCATTGGACAATATAAATTGTATTTTATTTTATTAAATACCTATCTACATATTTAGGATAGGTATAAGATTTAAAACAAAATCATGAATGACTAATGTGTATTATGCAAGGTGAGTACTATTTAAAATTATTTATTAAACTATATTTTAAAATAAGATTCGATCAATCATAAGTGTTACTTTAGTTTCAACAACAATAATACCTAATTATTAACCATGGGTACAACATTAAATATACCATTTAATTAAATTAACAAATAAAAAAGTTGTTGTATGAATCTACTATGTTTCAACAATATTCCAATATTTTTATTATTTTTTTCTATCAAATATTTTACTGCAGAATTTTATGAGTCATTAAATAAAAGATTATTTAACATTATGTATTAGAACTCTTTAATTTAAATCTATTTTAGAATTCAAATAATGTAGGTGGCTAATGAAAAAAAAAAATTTGTCAAAAAAATTGTTGAATATTTAAGGTTAAATTTTAAATATTAACTTTACTAATTGTGTAAAAAAAATTATTTTTATATAAAAAAAAAATGATTTGTTATAAAAAGGTAGAGTTAAAAACATTAATACTAAATCAAAGAGTTGACTGTTGTTTGTAAGCGAGTATAAATGTGATAATTTTTCTCTTCACTTGTGTAATGTCAATGTTTATATTTGTTATATCGAATAATATGCAGAGATTTCCGCAGTTTGGTATTTATTATTTAGTTCTTCTATTTCTCATTTATTGATTATAAATAGGATTACAATAGGTAGTATAGGTAGTATTTATAACCGCCTACTTAATGACTTACTATTACGTATTACACTTAAGGTATTTATATTAAATTTAATTAAGGTGTTGTATTAAAAAGTGTAATAATTTAAACTATTATATATTGATAATAATACATATGAGACACACGTCGCGGAATGGAATGATAATGATGAAAATATAATGAAGACCGTAATAATATAACAGAATAAAAAAAAGCAGAAGGGCCACTTACAATGTAAACAAAAAAGTGATGACCATTTTGTAAAGAACTATTTAGTATTATGTGGTACAACTATACAAAACTAAAAATAATAATGAAGATATAACATTATAGAGGTGTAGCCTTAGGAAGATTGCCGCCTCGTTTGTGTGTGATAACTGATAAGTAACAATCACATATTCATTTTTATCAATGTCTGGGGCCTGATAATATGAATGGACGTATGGTTAGGAGGTGATGTTGCAAAATAATTGGTTAAGCGTCAAGTGTGTAAAATATCAAAAAATACAAAAGGCGTTTATTATTAGCTGCGTTAGTAAAATTGTCAACAACACATTAGCAAATCAATATTTCCAAAATTAAACTTGAAAACATTTTAATTTATATAATTTAGATTAAATTAAATTTTGAAAAAAGTAGGGGTCGCCATATTAAATTCAAAAGTTGGTTTCGAGTTTTCGAGGAAGGGGGGAGATACAAAAAAAAGTAGTATATAATAAGTTAGTATATTATACACAAACAAATTATTAAATATTTTTTTTGTAAAAATCGAAGTAGTTTTAGAGTAAACTAGTGTAGGGCGCTAAAAGAATCACCCTGTATATAGTAATTTTTTTAAGGCTTTTGTAATGGTGTGTTTTCTTTCTGTATACTACTTTTTATTTTAAAGAACATATTACTTGGATCGTAGGCGACCTAAAAAAATTTTGTTGTTGTCGACTCACTGCGAATTTGTACAAAATAACATGATCATAAACCACCGCTAACGATAACATGTGCAAAAGCAAAATACGAAAATATACTTGCATTTTAGGCGACGATGAGTGTGAATTTCTTTTCAAATATTATAAGTGTACATTTTGTTCAAACCACTCGTGTGTAACTTAAACGTAATTTTGAATTGTAAAAACTTTTATATATCATTATGAAGTTCCAACTGAGGCTTATTTCTTTGGCACTGAAAATCATTTTTTTTATATCAACGGAGGTTAGTGGAGATGAGCGTCAAAAAATGATTAGAATTGCTGCACTAAGACCAACTGCCCCAGAAATAGCCATTGCGATGCCGGATTCAAAAATTTTTCGAGATGTTCCAGTAAGCAATCATTCATTATGTTGTGAATTATTACAATTTAATACTCTATTCCTCAGACTTGGTACGAATTTTGTGACAGTTGTCCTAACTTTTTGGGTCGAATATATTATCGAAAAAGTCAACTTTTTCTGATTTCTGATAGTAAAAACATTATTTAAGTCGTTTTTATACAGTTATGTCTTTTGTCATTTGTATTTATTTCATCCTCAAATGAAATACCGTTAGATTAGGTTATTTCACTCCAATTGTCACGTCGTATCGCAAAGATATACAACAAAAACAGGATAGTAATATTTATATAAACACTTGATTTTATAAAAAAAATATGTTCAATTGCTTCTTCTTCTTTCCTAAAGGCTAAGCCTTGTCATAGCGAAAAAATAGACTTCCACTCTTCTCTCTTTGATGAGAGATTAGAGTCTTCATATGTGAATACCCGTTGCATCCAGCCATTTCAATCATCTCTCCTATTATGTTTCTTCTTCCTGTCTGTTTTCATCGCTCTAACATAGGAGTGTAAAGAGGTAGTTTCCCCTTGCTTTCCTCATCGCAGTATTCTGGCCGTCAAATTTGTCCCAAATTTTGCCCAAAATAACCTGATAACGAGCCGTACCAGAAGGTTCTTCTTCCGCCTCGTTTCAGTACTGCTGCCCTCCATCAGGTGTTTAATCCCTATTAAAGATTAAACATTCTTACTGGAATCGCTCGCTTTGAGCTTTCCGCCAGTAAGAGCTCAGGGACCTCGGAGTTGCTAGGCCCGTAACACAATGTGTTACCCTGAGGAAGTTCAATTGCTAATAGTTCAATTAATATATACACTGTTGACGTTTTGTCTACTTATCCACTCGAATACTTGAAGTTATTTACAAGTATTTAAAAAATGAATCGTGTGTCCCACGAAAACTGGCCCACAACTGGTGTGACATAAAATGATGCGAATAATGCTTTGCTTAAATAATAACAGTGGAACCAATAATTCGCTTTAGGTGACTCTCTATCTCTCTGCCAGAGAAAGTGTACTTTATTAATTGCTCATGATACTTCCTTTCTATTATCTAATGGTAATAGAATGACATACCGTAAAATACATACATAAATTAAAGTACGAATTACATTAACCAATTTGGTCGTTTTTGGTTATTATTGACACATAAAATAATACTAAAAACTACATTTTGGTACTTGTTTTTAGGTGGAAGATTTACAACAATTCTTCTATGGTGGACAGTATCCAGTTGAATTTATTCGGCTATTAAACGGATACAAGACATTGAGTTCCGAGCCCATTCAATTAAGCGACGAAGAAATAACAACACTTAACTCAAATTACAACGAAGGATCAAAAACCAATAGAATTCTTACTCAACTTAAATTCTGCCGCAAAATGCAAGAAATACAGTGCACTAATATTGTATTTTTGAAGTTTAGTTTATTGGAAATCGAAAGTTCTTTGGACGATATTGCCAAATACGTATACAATATGATAGAAATGTCATACAGAGCAAGATTCCCGGTGAGCGAATGGCTTTGGAAACTGTATATACATCTACATTGTTATAAAACCACACCTTTAGAAGAACACTCACCGGAGATTAACGAAACCCTCAAGAAATTGATAACGTTGTGTCATGAAAATAAATATCTAAAGGAAAAGTCTGACGACATTTTAAACATGTATGATGACAAATTTCAATGTTTCGTCAAGGGCAAGGAACAATTTCCATCGAATGCTAAAAACTTATTAGTGGAATCTATGTGGGCTTCTTCAGGTATGGCTTTCGAAGACTTCCCTGGCCTCACCTTTAAAGGGTATATTATATACGATATATTCAAAAAGGAAATTGAAAATATCAGAAATCAATACAATAAATATGAATGGGCAACAGAACCTTTTAAACACAAAAAATATTTAGAAATAATTTTGGACGTCTTAAAGGCACAATTTTACGGTTATATTTGGGTATTTTTAGTTAGTTATCAAAAGGTAGTCGCATCTACAAAAGAAAAATTAAATTACACAGCGGAAATGCGGACCAGTTTTCAAAGCGAGTATGAAAGTTTACTACATAATATAAATTATATATTATATTTTGCTTACATTGATGACCAAATCTTTAACGAAGTGCTTATTTTATTGAGTGAAATATATGAGCCCGATGACAAGAAGATATCTCAAACTGTTGACAAATTAGCAAAAGAAGTAAACCGCATACTGGGAATTTATATCGAACCAAATAATGGACATAAAGTGGCTGAAATTGATACCGAATTCGTCGAACGAAAATGTAAAACTGATTCCAAATTTATAATGAGATATGCAGGAAATTTTACAAAGTTCTTTTGTGAAACTGAAGAAAGGCATGTAAAATTAAAATTAAATATTATATCGTTTTATATAAATTTAAACAGATCCGTCGACTTTATATTCCCGAATAAATAACAAAGAAACTTTTAATATTTTTTAAATTATAAAATTTGTTTGCTTATAAAATATATTAACATTTTACTAAACATAAAACTCATTGAACTAAAGAGATTGATATTGACTATTGTACATTTCTAAATGGCATGTTATTTTTATTTGACAACTTTTATTTTGGTTCATAACAATAAATTGTATTGTGTTAATTAATACGTCTTATTATAAATTATAAAAAATTAATAAAAACTTTTATCAATTATATCAATTTCTCATACTGAGAATTTTCTTATTTTCGTTTGGTATTTGCCGTGGTCATACTTAGCCGTAGTCTTAATCTATTGATTGTAGGGCTATGACTACTGGATGTTAAATAAAATATTTAAAAAATCTCAAATGAGCATTTAAAAACAAACAAATAATAACTGATCTCCGCAGTTAAGAATGAATACATAACAATCACCAATAGGAATTAAAACAGTACGATGACGAAGAAGAATAATAATTGTCTTAAACAATTATATGAAAGAGCTCTACAAAGACCAACTGGTACCGAAATAATCGTCGCAATATCGGATTCAAATATTTCTCGGGATATTCAAGTAAACAATAATATATAATAATATTTTTAAGTAGTAATGTAATAGATCTTCATATGGATTAGAACTTTTTGTCAGGGTCTTATTTTAGCTTAGATGTGGAGCTGAGAATCTATTGGATTTACTATGATGTGTGTTTTTTTTGTGCATGTGTATATTGTAAGTTTGTATATACTGGACCCATATTTTTGAGTAGACACTCTATCTATCACACATTTTATCTAGTTGGTACTTTGGGGGGGGGGGCAGAGGATCTACATTTAATCGTATACAATAATTTCAGCTCATAAAATTTTGATAGGAATTATTGTAACAACATTTATATTTCATAACTATGCCATAACAATATAAATGTAAAACCTAGACGGGAATTAATTTCAGACCCTTAAATGTTATGCTTATAATAATATTTTAAGCCTATTTACACTTTTACATTGAAATCATTTTTTAAGTAGTATTATTTATTGAAACAAGAAGAAAACTTATTCGATGTGACGTGTTGTTGGCTTGTACAAACAGTCACCTCTAAGTCATACACCAAGGCACTAAATAACAAATATATCCATAACAAAAACAACATCTTTAATGTCGACCTACTTATATAGCTTTAAGTGTCTAAAATAATATATAGCTATTACTCCAGACTTTTTCTCTCTAGACACTCCAAAGGTGTTTGTTCAAAACTTGATATTGACCAGTCTTTTTATTTTATTGAATTTCATGATATTCCTAAAATATTTTTAAAAATACATAATATAAAACCTAATTTATATTTAATTTTTTGTATCTAGGACATTTTAAGTAGAGTAGAACGATTTTTCCGACGTGTACTAAACTCATTAACCAGAGTCCCAATTGAGGCCGTCAGGGTTTCAATTAATAATGTGTTAGGTTATACTTTATACTTTAAATTTTCATTGTAGAAATTTGCTAGTATATTATAATAAACGATTAAATGTGTAAACAACACGCAGTTGGTAATTTTTATCGATCACACCTCGTACATAGATAAAACCATTAACCCCATTAATTACAATTTGAAAACCTGGAAAATACAAAGCTTAAACACCCTCAAAATTTGTATTAAAATTCCGTCTACGTGTATACCGTATAATAAACGAAATACATAATTATTATGTATAGGTAGGTCTCTTGAAATGTCCGCATACTGGTTGCCTCCGAAAAACAACGAATGGTCCCCTTGCTTATCGTAACTCTTAGGGTCTTAATTCATAAGCTACTAGTTGTTGCCTCCCGTGCCAGGTATTAATTTTTATCCGACAAAACGAATTACATTGCATATTATTTCTTTAAAGCTATGCAGATTATACTTTCTTATTTCTCTATTTTTTTTTTTCAACCCAAGTCCAAAACCAGTTATTAGGTTATCAAATAGGTATTTATAGTACTACATACTATTTTATTTTGGTTAAATATTGTAACTATGTACATGATGTTGACACCTGACAACGGTCAGAGGCGTATTTAGGTACAGTCCCTAAGGCCCCAACTTGGAGCGGCGACATTTGGAGGGCGGCAAATTTTAACATTTTTTTTTTCTTACAAAATTACAAAAAGTATTTTTCGTTTGACGAAATCAAATTTTACAAATTTTATGCGCAGAAAAACTGTTTTTATATAAATTATATATCATACAATTTAGATTTACAAGTTAAACCGTAAACAATCGCGTCCGTCGTTCGCTCAACATTAAACAGCTAACTATATATTTAATAATAGAAAAACGCAATACGGTACGCCGTACGAACCAGTACTCACATATTATGTTATATGTGGGTAACAAAAAATGCGCGCATTCAATGCCGGTTCGATTTTTCATAGGTACTGTGGATTGAAATATAATAATATAGAGAGTATACTATTAGCTAGATAATGACAGGAAAATACCCGCTTATCGTTATCGAGCCGCCCGTCTGATCGTTCATTCCAATTCTTTTAAAAATAACATTCATGTCTTAAACTGAATAATAATTATTTAAGATCGACTATGGGTACTGAAAAACTCAATCGTTTGGCAATATTGAATATTGAATCGGATTTACTGTCGACTTTAAATTGTGATGATTTAATATTAATTGATGCATTTGCTGAGGAAAAAGTAGAAGAAAAAATATAGATTTTTAAGTATAATTCATTTGTAAATTGCAAAAAAAGATATAGATATCACGTTTTCCATTGTAATTTTGTGTTTATTGAGTTCGGCTAACGTGTGGGAAAACCACTGACGGGGGATTTGTATTTAAATAATTGGTGATCAATTGCATTTTTTTAATTTAATTAGATTAAATTGTTCAAACAAGGAATATTATCAACATATTTTTAATGAACTCCACGGTATAAAGAATAGAATAACAAAAAATACATAAGACATTTTTACCAGATTACTCAATCAATACAAAATTGAATAATTTTTGGAAACTCTTATTGGAATTTATTATATGTGAATAAAAATTACAGTCTGGCCAATAATATGATATCGCTAGTTTAATGTATCAGTTGAATGACACTGAAAGAAGTTTCACATCATTCGTGCGTACTGGTTTTTTTTTGTTAAATTATTGTTTACTGAATTCTTGCCTAAGCGTTTACTCGAAAACATAATTCTTTTACTTTAGAAAAACACTCATGTGATTCGATGTGCGTTTAAATTTTGCACTGTTTGCATAAATTAAATACAGTGCTCGTTGTGTTAAAAATATTATTCAAAGCCAAAAGACTGTGTCTGTTTTTTAGATACTCATGCTAAACTTGCATTTTAATAGCGGTGTACGACAAATACTCATGGTCTTTAGAATTTCAAGGCCCACATGACTTGTTGACGATTTTTTTGAAGTTATGATAAAACAACCTATGTGAATCATTTTTTATTTTGTACCATACAATAATATTTCAAGGTCATTGTGATTTTTCCGCCCTTGGTTAACAGGATTTAGAGTGGGGTGATTTCGGAATCTCTTATAGCATCCTGTATATTAAATTAGTTATGCTTGTTAAGCTATTTTTTTGGTAAAAGAGAATTTGACTGAGCTTTGAAGTATATAACGTCAATCAAAAGATCCGTAGCCTTGTGAAATATTTTTTAAAAAATGAGATTTCTACAATAACCGTAAAGTATTTGAAAGACTTTAAATCAATTAGTTAGACAAATTTGGGTTATTATAATTTTTATATAAATATCCACTGTTGAATTAATAGGTTTTGGTTGAACGTCGGTTTGTCGTTAGCTTCGTTTTCAATAATTGTTCAGGACTAATTTTTTTCTCGTTTTAATTTACTAAAATATAAAATTATTTAACTAAAATATAAAATAAAGATGTACATCGTATAATACATCTTTTTAATTCCATCAAAATCTTAAAACTGTGTAGGGCGCTAAAAGAATCACACTGTATATGGTATTTTTTTTCAGCAATCATTCATTATGTTGTGAATTATAATAATTTAATATTCTATTCCTCAGACTAGGTACGAGGTTTGTGACAGTTGTCCCGTGACTTTAGTCTTTAATTGGTTTTTGGGTTTAGGGTATTATTGTACCTCGCATATACCACGCGAATATATATAATATGTAATTTATTTATTGTTAATCTGGGGCAAGATTAATATAACAACAAACTGAAACGTTTCTCAGTAAAAATGAGTTTATTATAAGGGTATTTACGCTATTTACAACTTATTTATAAGATAAATTACAACCTGTAAAAATGAGAAACAACATTCAATGTTTATTCATCACAATCTTGTCTCTCACAGATTACAAATTAATTTTAACAAATTATTTTAACTTTTAATATTACTCTAAACCTGATAGTTACTTTATAATCAGCTTAGTCACCTTCTCCTATCACATGTTCTTTTATCAGTACTCTACCTTATCAACTAACGCGGTAGAATTCAAATACTTAAGAAGTATACTTCTTATATATATTATCGAAAAAGTCAACTTTTTCTGATTTCTGATATTAAAAACATTATTTAAGTCATTTTTATAAAAATGTATACAGTGAATTTTTACACTAAATAAGTAAGCTTAGGTAAGATTAGGTTAGGTTAGGTTATTTCACTCTAATTGTGACGTCGACCAAGTATTTAAAAATGCATCGTGTATCCCACAAATGCAGTGTTAAATAACATAAATAATAGCAGTGGAAACAAGAATTTGCTTTGGGTGACTCTCTATCTCTCTACCAAAGAAAGAGTTCTTTGTTAATTGCTCATTATACTTCTTTTTATTATCTAATGGTAATAGAATGACATACCGTAAAATACATCCATAAATTGTACAATGAATTACATTAACCAATTTGATCGTTTTTTGCTATTATGATACATAAAATAATGCTCAAATCTACATTTTGGTACTTTATGTTTTTAGGTGGAACCATTACAACAATTCTTCTATGGTGGACAGTATCCAGTTAAGTTTATTCAGCTATTAAAGGGATACATGACATTCAGTTCAGAGCCCATTCAATTAAGCGACGAATAAATAACAACACTTAACTCAAATTATAACGAAGGACCAAAAACCAATAGAATTCTTACTCAACTTAAATTCTGCCGCAAAATTCAAGAAATACAGTGCACTAATATTGTACTTTTGAAGTTTAGTTTATCGGAAATCGAAAGTTCTTTGGACGATATTGCCGATTACGTATACAATATGATAGAAATAGACATCTACAGTGTTATAAAACCACACCTTTAGAAGAACACTCACCGGAGATTAACGAAACCCTAGAGAAATTGATAATGTTGTGTCAAGAAAATAATTATCTAATGGAGAAGTATGACGACGTTTTTAATTATTACAACGAAGAATCTGGTCAACTATTAAAGATTAATACATTTTTAAATATGTACGACGACAAATTTCTACGTTTCGTCAAGGGCAAGGAACAATTTCCATCGGATGCTAAAGATTTGTTAGTGGAATCTATGTGGGAGTTTTCAGCTAGCACTTTCGAATACTTCCCTGGCCCCACCATTAAAGATAACATTATATACGGTATATTCGAAAAGGAAATTGAAAATATCAGAAATTAATACAATAAATATGAATGGGCAACAGAACCTATTAAACACAAAAAATATCTAGAAATAATTTTGGACGTCTTAAAGGCACAATTTTACGGCTATATTTGGATATTTTTAGTTAGTTATCAAAAGATAGTCGCATCTACAAAAGAAAAATTAAATTACACAGCGGAAATGCGGACCAGTCTTCAAAGCGACTATGAAAGATTACTATTTCATGTAAATAAAGTATTATACTTCGTCTACGGTTTTATATCAAACGTATGAAATAGTGTGACAATTTTTATATTTTTTTGTAATGCTTAATCTAATGAATAAATCAGGTTTATATTTCAAACCAATTAAAAACCTTTTTTTTTACCATGAAGTGCACTATCTGGCTTTATTTAATCTGTGATTGTATTAGGACTATTACGTAGGAAGGGTTAGTGGGAGGATAAACTTACAGAGCAAGGCAGCGACTACAATGATGACCAACAAGTTAAAGAATATCATCTGGAATGGAAACATGCGGTCTGATTTTTTTTTTTTTGACGTTTTCAACCAAAATGCCAGACAAAATTTCGTCTACTTATAATTGGACTATCTTAAGTAGTCGATATTTTGTCTTTCTTTTGGTGTAAAATAAACTAAAATGGCTCTACGTCATGGAAAATAAATTATTTAAATTAAAATAAAACCTTGAAGCTAATACGAGTTAACTGGTAAATTAGTTGACATGGTCGAAATTGATTTAAAACCATGTTTTTCTTAAATATTGCCTATACAAAACTCCTTAAAAAACAGACCACGCTCAATCCCCTTAAAACGTAAACGTCCATAATAGGCACCTAAATCTATGTTGTCTGTTGTGTTTCTTTTTTTTAATCTCTTAGGTTTTGCCAAAAATCAAATTGATAAACATTTTGTTGGATTTTTCATTCGCTCTTTTTCGGAGCTATTTTTCTGTTTTATATAGGTTCAATGCCAATTTCTTATTTTATTGGGAAATCCTAATGTAGAAATATGATGAAAGCATTTTATATTTTTCACACATATAATATAGTGCAGAAAAAAACCTGTTAAAATGTTTTGTCCTCTCAATGCACTAATATTTTTACCTGATTTTTTTTTTTGTAATACCATAATATGGGACATGTGATTGCATTATTTCAGTAGCCCTACACCTTCCACTGACAATTGTAAATTTGATTATAACCCTTGAACACTTGACTATAACCCGAGTGGTATATTATCTTAACACGGTGACACCTAGGTGGTAGTGTGTAGGAAGTGTAGGAATCAGCCTTTTAAATAAAACTATTTCAATAATATTTTTGACTTTTTTTTTAATATCATAAAAACACAATGTACTCTTTTCATGCTCAAAAGCAGTACAAACCAGCAAACCGACTACTAGGCTTGATTAAATTTGAGTCTTCTACTTTATTAAGCTATGAAGACGTTTTCTAAAAATAATAAAAAAAAATATAAATATTCATACTTATTTTAGCATTAGTAATTCATTTTGTTTGTTTTTAAGAATTTCGTATAGGCAATATTTAAGAAAAAAATGGTTTTAATAAATTTTGACCATGTTAATGAATTTTCCGGTTAAATGTGTTTAATTTAAACAATAAATATCAATTTTTTTATTTATATATTTTTTTCTATAAGTCATTTTGGTTTATTTGAGACCAAATTTGAAGCAAAGCTAGGCAAATATTGAATACTTAAGATAGCTCAATACTAATGCTGTTGAAAGATTCCAGTTCTTTGAGTACTTTATTATGTTATGTGAGAATCAGATTTTCAATTTTAAAACTTCAGTTTCTATTAAATAAATAAATTAAGTTTGCAATTTTTACAATATAAAACCCAATTTTTTTACATAAAAAGAAAGAAAAAAATTAGTTTCCTTCATAACCTATGAAAGTTGTCAAAGTACTTGTATGTCTTTAAAGAATTTAAATCGGACCATCTTAAGTAGTCAACATTTTGTCTGGCTTTTTGGTCTAAGACCTAAAATAAACAGACCCCATGCAATCCCCTTAATTTATATGTATATTAATTTATTTTTTTATTGTTTAATTTTTTTTTTTCAAATGAATTGTTCTTAACAAATAAAATGTACGTACTTGTACCTGTATATGAAATACATACACATATGTTTATAAATATAACACTTACAAACTTTAAAAAAAATCAAAATTTTTAAAAACTAACTATTAAGTATTTTATGAAATTAAATAATTATTAACTAGTATTTAATGTTTACTGATATAGAAATGAAGCACTTTGATGAACACAACCCTTAGAAATCACAGTAGCAATGTTTTTTATTAAAATAATAATATTAATATTAAATTTGATAAATTATAAGGTTTGACCTGGTTCACTTATATATCGTAATAAACAATAAAATGAACCATCTATTTTTTCAGATACCTATTGACTGTAAAATCACTCACATAACAACCTAGAAGTTTACAAATAGTTACAGTGTATTTTTCCCCTGTTTTATTGGTTTTGCAATTAAAAAATATTAACACTTGTTTGTTTTAATAATAAAATATCATTAAAAAATTTTTAATTTTGACAATAATCTCAGTAAGCTTTTTTAAGAGTTTTTAATGAACCGAATTAACCTAGACAACCCCTACCCTTGTAATTGGGTCCATGTGAACTCCCACCATTAAACCCTAAGTGTTAGCAGAGTTAAGTGTCAATTCGCACCTAGATTCTTTTTGTTTTGATTAACAAAAACATTTTTTTTATATTGTTACATAATAAATTTAAGTAGTATAAAATCGTTTCCTTTTACCTAAATATCATTGAGTATCTCTCCTCAATTAAAATAAAATACAAATAATTACGTTGAAAATAAGAACTTAAAAAGTGATTATTTAAATTATTTAATATGAATGTTAAATTATATTTAATCATCTTGTTAAGCGACTTGTCAAAGGTTCAAGTCAAAAAGTTTTCTTGGATAAGTATAATTATTTTTGTTTTAATACCTGTAATAACCAGTTTGCGTGTTAAAACAAACATATAAGACACCAAAAATGTATAAATTGTAATCCAGCTTTAAGTACATGATTTAATTTATGTTTTAACCAACCTATCATTGTATAGTATTTTCAAAACTAAAGTATTACTAAGTAATATAATTATTAAGTAATGTTTCCTATTGCGTGACATTTTTATTGAACACAACTGCGAGTATCATCATTAATAGTATAAACAGTAGATTTTTGAAAAGTTTAAGTTAGTTTATTATCATTTATAAAAATTCAACAGCTAAGTACAACACAATTCTTTATTGTGAATAGTTTTTGGAAATAGATAACTAAGCAACTATTATTTAGATAAGCTCACAGATAATTTAATAACAATTTATTTAGACAAGATATAAGACTATTAATTAAATATGTATTAAGTTAAATACATTTTTATCTAAATACATATATAGATAAACCACATTTTTACCTTTATAAAAAAAATTTTATAAAATAATACATAATTTTTTTTATAAATACAAATTGAGAAAAAACCCCAAATAAAAGTATTAACTAACAGAATTTACATAAAGCTAAAAAAAAAGAAGAATAAATCATAAAAGAAAAATTAACAAGTATTTTTTTAATAATATAATAACGTCAAATAACATAAAAAAGTTAAATTGTATTAACACATTTAGAACATTTAAGTACCCCTGTTAAATAAACGTAGAAGATATTTTTAATACTTTAAAAAACTCTTACATAACATATAGCAAATATATATGAAATAAACAATTATTATACTTGAATCGATGATTGTAAAAACCACACTTGTAAATATTTATTACTACGAGGACATTGTGGTTCTTACAATTACCTCTTCATGTATTATTGTAATATCGATATCAGATTATCTATCGGACAATGATATTTTTTATCAATATAAGATTATTGTTAAATATTTTTATTGAGATAATTTATCTAGATAATTCCCAACACTAATTATGAATCAAATAAAAGTTTAACATCAAAATAGCATATCATTTAAAAGTATACATTAATCTTTTTAGTATGTTTAAAGAGTATTAGGTATATTCGGTATATGGTAAATAATTTTTTTATTTTACAGACATTACATTACATTACACAAGTACACTTGTCATATTGTACTCGATAATACAAAGTCGGTGGTTTTAGTGCCGATTATATAAAACAACAGAGCACTTAGATTCGATCCGTTCAAACGCTCCTTAGTAACGCAAACAAACAGATCCAAATTTATTGTATTTTGTTCTAGAAATTTGGGATTTGCGTCCAAACATATTCGTTCAACAAACCTATTATTAATTTCGGCCTTTTGATACATATGTTGTGGTTCAGTATGACTTTTGAGAATCCGGTTTACTTCCTTTGACAATATTTTTATAGCTTCAGTTATCTGTTCGTCGTCGCGTTCGGATATTTTGCTCAACAAAATTAGTACTTCGTTAAAGAGTTGGTCATCGGTATAAATAAAATCTAGATTTTCGTTAATTTTCCTCAGAAACCAATCGTGATCTTTCTGAGTACCACAACCAAGTTTTTTGTAAACAACCAGGTAGATCCATATGTAACTGTACAATCGTGCCTTTATGGCGTCCAAAATTAGTTCGTGATATTCTATGTACTTGCTTGGTTGTGTTGTCCATACCCTCTTTTCGTATTGATCGCTGATGTTTTCGATATGCTTTACGAGTAGATCGTATATATAGTACCAATTAATATCAAGGCCAGGGCTGCCGCCGATCAGGTCTCTTGCAAAACTCCACATGTAAGACAACAAAAAGTTTTCCTCACCGATACGCAATGTATAAAGTTCCTTGTCTTTGACGGAACGGTAAATTGTTTGGTCATAGATTTCTAAAAACGTTTGCAACAATAAATGATCACGAGGTTCATTCATGTAGTGTTTTAAAGTGTGGTCAAAGTGGTCCATTAAGTATTTATTTTCTCGGCACGATATTATCGATTTCATTAGGGTTTCGTTAATTTCGGGTAAGTGGTCGTTTAGAAATGTTCCATTTTCTAACTTGGACGATTGCAGTCCCAATAGTTTTATATGGAGCTCCCAAATCCACGCGTTCACTATAAATTTTCCTTTGTACGATACGTCTATCATATTGTAAACGTACCGGGAAATGTCTTCCAACGAATCTTTTACGTCTGGTAAAATGAACAACAAATGTACATAATTCGTGCACCGTATTTCTTGTAATTTCTGGTAAAATTTAATTTGAGTGACAATTCTTTTTTTTTTTCGATTCGTCGTCGGGATCCGAGGTCAGTGTGGTTATTTCAGCGCTGATAAATATAATAGGCTTGGGACTCAACGTCTTAGACGTGTTCAGTAGTTGAATGAATTCATCTGGATACCGACCGACATAAAAGAACGGTTGCAGTTTTTCAATCTAGAAAATAAAATATTTAAATATCGACAGCGGCATTATTTAGGTTTTTGAATAGGTGAGGCACAATTGTATTTACAATCTTCTTTTTCTTCTTCATCTTCGTCTTACACTCATCCACCCTCTCCCTGCACCTCAATAGAGCTCCTCAGATCACTTTCCATTCTGTCTATCCATTTCTTCTTTGGTTCTTCTCTTCCTCTCTTCCCCTGTACATTCATCTTTATAACAACTCTCACTGCTTCTATCTCATATCTTCTCATAACATGACCATAGAATCTCAACCTATTCTCTCTAAATTTTCCCGCAATCCTTACAACTCCCAGTTTTTTCCTTACCTATTTATTTTCTTATTCTATCCTCCATAGTCACTCCACTCATCAATCATGGAAATACTACCTCTGCTACACTCATTCTCTGTTCAGTTTTCTTGTCTACTGCCAACGCTTTGACCCATATACCATTTCTGGTCTTTCTATCGCCCTATAAAATTTACCTTTCAATTTTATAGGCATCCTCCTGTCACAAAAAAACATCTGCCGCCCCCTTCTACTTCATCCATCCACAATTAATCCTACTTTTCAAGTCCAGCTTATACCAAACATTTTTTTGTACTACCTGTCCTAAGTAATTAAATCTATCAACCGTACACACTTCATCAATACCCATCTGCATTATCTTTCTTGTCCTATAACTTTCTTCAAAATCATAGACGATTGCCACCGTTTTATTCCCACTAATCCTCAGTCCTTTCTCTTGAAGCGCTTTTTTTCATACTTCAAGTCTCTCACTCAATTCGTCCGGACTTTCTTTACTAACACTCCATCATACACCTACGCTTAAGGCTACGTGGTGGGTTATCAGGAATAGTGAGGGATGATATATTAGATATTAGTGGATTATGGCGATGGAAAGTGTTGTTGTGGAAATTATTTTAGAGTTGGGTAGCTAAAGCAGGTATTGTTGGAACTTTTAGATCGTTATGAAGAGTTCGGTTGCTGACATATCATGGGCATTAGTAAAAAGGCGAAGAGATATTAATTGGAAGAACTGAAGGATTTGGATATCTGAATTTTTTGCTGCGCCCCATAACTGGATACCGTAAGTCGTAGTAGGCCGAATGATTTGTTTGTAAATGAGAAGTTTTGTATTGTAGGGAAGTATTGATTTTAATAGTAGTCTGAGTTGATAGAGCCTGAAATTAAGTGATTTGCGTTTTAGTTTTATGTGATAGAATCAGTTAAGTTTTTTTGTCTAGGTGAATACCCAGATATCTAACGGCATTATATTAGGAGATTATGTTGTTATTAATCTGTAACGGGGGACTAATGCCTCGACGGAGAATAAACGTAATGTGTAACGACATGTTTGAATTGTTTTTAATTCTCCAGGGTTCAATCAATTTTTGTAATTAGATAATTCCTGTATCGTCTGCTATTGTAGCTAGGGTAGTATTATTCGAATGTGGGATGTCGGAGGTAATAATGTTGAACAAGGTGGGTGCTAATATACTGTATTGGGGAACTCCTACTAGTATTGATTGAAGGTTTGAGTGATCTTCATCATAGCGAACCACAAAGGAACGATTGGATAAGAATGATTTGATTATTAGGTATAAGGGAGCCGGTAAAAAATGAATTTTGTGTAAGAGACCTGCGTGCCAGACTCGATCAAACGCTTGGCCCACGTCTAAGAATACGCCCGTACAATATTGCTTGTTTTTTAGGGACTGAGCTATGATATCGACTATTCGATGTACTTGGTGAAGAGAGGAGTACTTGTTTTAAAATCTGAACTATGTGTCCGGAATTATTTTTTGATTCATAAAAATTGGATTGTTTTTTTAATAGAATTTTTCTAGTAGTTTTTAAAACGAAGGTAAGAAACTAATTGGTCGATTTGAGGATACTAGTCTACTGGTTTACCAGGTTTAAGTATTAGTATAATTATAGATTGTTTCCAAATGGGTGGTATATAAGAGAGACGGAAAATAGAGGTAAAAATGAAAGTGAGAAGTAAGATGGCTTTTTTAGGTAGGTGTTTAATAACTTTGTTAGTAATTAGTAGGAGATTTATTATTTAGTAGTTTTTTGATCATGTAATTAATTGCTGAGGGGGTAGTATGTTTTGTTGGGAAAGACATATGTAGGGTATTTGTTAGGGAATTTTCTATATATGATCGATAAAAAAATGCCAACTGTGTATTGTGTACACATTTGATCGTTTATTATAATATACTAGCGCGTTTATACAATGAAAATTCAAAGTATAAAATATAACCTAACTCATTATCAATTGAAACCCCGCTTAGGCCTCATTTAGGACTCTGGTTAACGAGTTTAGTACACGTTGGAAAAATCGTTCTATTCTACTTAAAATGTTCTAGATACAAAAAAACTCAAGGGGTCACGGGACCCTCAGTAGGAACGAAGTTCAGCTATCATATGGTTGCATTCGATTAATTTATAAAAAGTGATTGATATAAAATCTTTTTATCATATGTATATTATTATATATTACCAAATCTCGCATTTTATCATAGAAATTATTGATTTATGATGACTAAAATATGATACGTATATTTTTGACTAAATTTTGTTCAAATATCTGGAAAAACAGCATCAATGGTTGCACAATATTTTGTCGTAGATTGTGTAGGATCACTGTTCAGAGACAAATTAAACGTTTCAAAAAGAAAATTGTATTCTTTATTAAAAATATAAATATATGACAATATTCTTTATTAAGTTCCGAATGTCTTGTAGTAAAACGGGTGAAAGAATTTTAATTAGGAATAAGAAATTTGTAAGTAGTAACACGTGAAAATGAATTTGAAGTGAGGAATAAGAAAAAAATCATTAACGTGTCAGGCTTTAGTTCCAAAAAAAAAGTATAAATTAAGTTTTATATTATATTTTTTTAAAAATCTTTTAAGTATATCATGAAATTCAATCAAATAAAAATACTGGTCGATATCAAGTTCTGAACAAATACCTTGGGAGTGACTAGTAATTTGAGAAATAGGCTGGAGTAATAGCTAGAGTTTATTTTAGACACTTAAAATAATTTACTAGCTCGATGTTAAAGATGTTGTTTTTGTTATGAATATATTTGTTATTTAGTGCCTTGGTGTATGACTAAGAGGTGACTGTTTGAAGAAGCCAACAACACATCACATCGAATAAGTTTTCTCCTTGTTTCAATAAATAATACTACTTAAAAAGCGTTTTCATTGTAAGAATGTTAATAGGCCTAAAATATTATTATAAGCATAACATTTAAGAATCTGAAATTAATTCCCGTCCAGGTTTTACATTTATATTGTTAAGGCAAAGTTATGAAGTATAAATGTTATTACAATAATTCCTACCAAAATATTATGAGCTGATGTTAGTGGATACGAATAAATGTAGATCCTTTGTCTCTTACCAAAGTACCAACTAGATAAAATGTGTGATAGATAGAGAAACTATTTAAAGGATTTGATCCAGTATATATAAATATAAAAAAACACACAACATAGTAAATCCAATAGACTCTCAGTTCCACATCTAAGCTAAAATAAGACCTCGACAAATAGTTTTAATCCTTATACTACTTATAAATATTATAATATATTATTGTTTACTTGAATATCTCGAGAAACCTTCGAATCCGATATTGCGAGGGTTTTTTCTGTACCAGTTGGTCTTTGTAAAGCCCTTTTATGTAATCGTGTATGAGGATTATATTCTTCTTCGTCATCGTCTTGTCCATTAACATCGGTAGACAAGTAGAAAACGAATTTTAATTCGCTTAATTGATGTTACATAATGATAAATACTAGCTGACACAATTCGACAGTACTTTCAAGTAAAATAATATATTGAACAATACATGAATGTATAATATTTAAAAAAAATCGACTCTAGTCATCGTCTTATACACAAACATATTTTCGTTGTTAGATTTTAATGTTAGTATTTTATATTTTTTTATGTTTACAGGTGATCACATAAGACACCTACGTTGGATTATGGTTTGTGCTAATGCAAACATTGTGCAAAACGATAGACAGGGTTACACAGATTGTCAAAGACTATACAGTGAACGATTCAACCTGAATTGAATAGAGGCTAAAGAAGCTGTAACAGCGCCACCGTTGTAACAATACAATTTTTCTTAATAAAAAGCTGAGGCCTAGCTTAAGTCCAAAAATGTCCTTTATACATTTGATATAAAAATGTAGACGTTAAAATTCGGAATCTACCTTTTGATACCAGTTGATATTTGTTTTAATAATCGTAGTACTGTTTATTTTTTATTGTAGTCTTAGCCCTACATTAAATAGATTAAGACTACGGCTAAGTATGACCACGACAAATATCAAAAGAAAATAAGAAAATACTCAATATGAAAAATTGATAAAAGTTTTTATTAATTTTTTATAATTTATAATAAGGTATTAATTAATACAACACAATTTATTGTTATGAACCAAAATAAAAGTTGTCAAATAAAAATAACATGTTATTTAAAAATGCACAATGGTCAATATCAATTTCTTTAGTAAAATGAGTTTTATATTTAGTAAAATGTTAATAACCTTTAATGTAAACAAAATGTTATAATCAAACGAATTTTATTATTTAAAAAATATTAAAAGTTTCTTTGTTATATATTCGGGAATACAAAGTCGACGGATCTGTTTACATTTATATAAAACGATAGAATGTTTAATTTTAATTTTACCTGCCTTTCTTCAGTTTCACGGAAGAACTTTCTAAACATTCCTAATTGATTTCTTAAAAATTCGGGATCAGTTTTACAATGTCGTTCGACGTATTTAGTATCAATTTCAGCCACTTTATGTCCATTATTTGGTTTAATATAAGTTCCCAGTATGTGGTTTACTTCTTTTGCTAATTTGTCTACAGTATGAGATATCTTCTTGTCATCGGGCTCATATATTTCACTCAATAAAATTAGTACTTCGTTAAATAATTGTTCATCAATGTAAGCAAAGAATAATACTTTATTTACATGAAATAGTAATCTTTCATAGTCGCTTTGAAGACTGGTCCGCATTTCCGCTGTGTAGTTTAATTTTTCTTTTGTAGATGCGACTATCTTTTGATAACTAACTAAAAATATCCAAACATAGCCGTAAAATTGTGCCTTTAAGACGTCCAAAATTATTTCTAGATATTTTTTGTGTTTAAAAGGTTCTGTTGCCCATTCATATTTATTGTATTGATACCTTATATTTTCAATTTCCTTTTCGAATATACCGTATATAATATACCCTTTAAAGGTGAGGCCAGGGAAGTCTTCGAAAGCGATACCTGAAGAAGCCCACATAGATTCCACTAATAAGTTTTTAGCATTCAATGGAAATTGTTCCTTGCCCTTGACGAAACATTGAAATTTGTCATCATACATGTTTAAAATGTCGTCAGACTTTTCCTTTAGATATTTATTTTCATGACACAACGTTATCAATTTCCTAAGGGTTTCGTTAATCTCCGGTGAGTGTTCTTCTAAAGGTGTGGTTTTATAACACTGTAGATGTATATACAGTTTCCAAAGCCATTCGCTCACCGGGAATCTTGCTCTGTACGACATTTCTATCATATTGTATACGTATTTGGCAATATCGTCCAAAGAACTTTCGATTTCCGATAAACTAAACTTCAAAAGTACAATATTAGTGCACTGTATTTCTTGCATTTTGCGGCAGAATTTAAGTTGAGTAAGGATTCTATTGGTTTTTGATCCTTCGTTGTAATTTGAGTTAAGTGTTGTTATTTCTTCGTCGCTTAATTGAATGGGCTCGGAACTCAATGTCTTGTATCCGTTTAATAGCCGAATAAATTCAACTGGATACTGTCCACCATAGAAGAATTGTTGTAAATCTTCCACCTAAAAACAAGTACCAAAATGTAGATTTGAGCATTATTTTATGTATCAATAACAGCAAAAAACGATCAAATTGGTTAATGTAATTCATTGTACAATTTATGAATGTATTTTACGGTATGTCATTCTATTACCATTAGATAATAGAAAGGAAGTATAATGAGCAATTAATAAAGAACTCTTTCTTTGGTAGAGTGATAGAGAGTCACCAAAGCAAATTCTTGTTTCCACTGCTATTATTTATGTTATTTAACACTACAATAGTCGCATCATTTAATGTCACACCAGTTGTGGGCCAGTATTTGTGGGATACTCGATTCATTTTTTAAATACTTGTAATTAACTTCAAGTATTCGCGTGGATAAATAGACAAAACGTCAACACTGTATATATTAATTGAACCATTAGCAATTGAACCAATTTTTTTTTAAATCAGGTGTTTATCAAAATATTACTATCCTGTTTTTCTTTTGTATCTTTGCGTTACGACGTGACAAATGGAGTGAAATAACCTAATCTAACGGTATTTCATTTGTGGATGTAATTAATTCAAATGGAAGACATAACTGTATAAAAACGACCTATATAATGTTTTTAATATCAGAAATTACAAAATATTGACTTTTTCGACCCAAAAACCAAATGAAGACTAAAGTTACGGGACAACTGTCATAAACCTCGTACTAAAGAATAGAATAATAAATTATTATAATTCACAAAGTAATCAATTATCGTTTACTTGAATATTTCGAAAAATTTCTGAATCCGACATTGCACTGGTTATTTCTGAGGCAGTTGGTCTTAGTGCAGCCATTCTTATAATTTGTTGACGCCCCGATTTTCGAATATAATCGTCTTCGCCATCTCCACTAACCTCCGTAGATAAATAAAAAACGAATTTCAGTGCCAAAGAAATAAGCCCCAGTTGGAACTTCATAATGATGTAGAAAAGTTTTTTAAATTCGATAGTACGTTCAAGTTATACACAAGTGGTTTGAACAAAATGAACACGTATAATATTTGAAAAGAAACTCACACTCACCGTCGCCTAAAACGCAAACATATGTTCGTAATTAGCTTTTGCACATGTTATCGATAGCAAAAGTATATATATATATATAAGTAAAATATATCATGTTACCTTTACAAAAAACCTAGAAAAACTAAAAAACACAAGTCAAGAAAAAATATATCACATTTATACTTTCTTACAAACAACAATCAACTCTTTGATTAAAAGTATTAATATTTTTAACTCTACGTTGTTGTAACACATAATTTTTTTTTTTTAATTTAAAAAAAATTTTGGGATGTGGGTGAGAATGGGGTTGGGGGTGGGAATTAGCTCTGGCACATAACCGAAAAAAGTGTTACCAAAAAAAACGTTACGCTGTTATCTGATAAGAGATGAATACAACATATATTGATTTGTACCCAAATAGTTTGAATAATTTAGGCATATACTCTGTTTACATTTTTTATTTTGGAATATTTTTGTTTTTAAACTACTTTTTTTATATATTTAGTGGTTTGAAGATAAGAACTATGTTTAATCAGGTATACATAATTTTATCATCCACTTGAATATTACATTGATAATAATTATCGTTACTTTTAGTAGTTAGCATAAAAAAATAATCAAAATATCAATTGCTACAGATTG
The DNA here is from genome assembly GCF_023614345.1 of Adelges cooleyi. Lineage (NCBI taxonomy): Eukaryota > Metazoa > Arthropoda > Insecta > Hemiptera > Adelgidae > Adelges > Adelges cooleyi. The sequence goes on from NW_026096361.1 coordinate 88,471, forward strand.
CTCTGTATTTTCGGCTAAATATTATTTATTTAAAAAGAAAATCAAGCGTATAAGTTTTCATTTGAAGTTTAAAAAGTCCACCTTTTTT
>NW_026096362.1:0-857 GCF_023614345.1 Adelges cooleyi
TAAATCAATAATTGTTTTATCAAATAACATACAACGCTAATACATATATGTTGAATTTAATTTGTAATGTAAATTTATACTTTTTTCCCAAATTTTTTATGATTTAAGTTATACTTGAAAGTAAATATATAAATGATTTATTCCAAAAATTGTATGCGGTGGAAAAGCGAGTGGGTTATAAGTTATAATATATATGAAATTAAAATCATTAGCAACTAACTACTTAAAATAGGATAAAATATATTTAATTAAAAAATAATATTGTACAATATTTATATAGTGAAATAAAAAATTCTCACACACATGTTCAGAGCATATATTTTGCAAATATACTTTTATTAGAGGTTTTTAATTTTAAAAAATTAAAAAATTCTATATACACCTATGTAAACCTGTTGCGTTGTATCCACATAAAAAGGCGTATAATCTACCCTCACACACAATTATTTTAACTTAAACGTTAAATATTGTAACAGTATAATTATTATTATTATTAATTAATAACATAAAATGTTGATCGCTCTGCTCAAACAGTACTAATAGAAAAAACGGAAGCTCTAGTCGAGTTCCCTTGATAATATGAGAGGAAGGTCTAAGTCATAGCATTGATTATGAATGTCTATTACATAATCAATGGTCATAGCTTTGCATCAACAATAAATAATTTTTATAAAATTAAAAATTAAAATGTCTAATGGTTACCTAGGTTTGGAATATTATTTGTTGCCGCTAAATTTTCAAGTTGCTGTACGCTTATGTTGAAATGCGTTGCCATTGCGGATCTAGTCCTGATATTTGCCCAAGAACGTTGTAACAACTGAAAAGTTTTTTTTTACTTATTTAATAAATTTCATTCA
>NW_026096363.1:0-485 GCF_023614345.1 Adelges cooleyi
CAAACATTTTTTTGCAGACTAGAGAACAATATGCAATTAACAATCAAACAGTTTGTATATGTATTATTATGTACTATGTATTATAATTTCCTGATTCTGGAAAAAATCAAATCTAAAAAACTTTTGTTTTTTAACTAATTTAGAAACTGTTGTAATTGTAATAGAAGATATGTGTACTCCACATTAGTTTTATAAGCCTAATTGTGCTAGTACACAATATACAAATTGTACAAATAAATTATTTTAAACGTTATTTCATTGTTGGCTAAAGTTCACAAATATTATTTAGTTTAATGGAAATCACTAAGACAAGAGTTATGCAAAACTATACCCAACAGACTTAAAGACTTTTAAAATAAAAATAAAAAATATTAGTACCTATATTAAATCGGACAGTGATGAGGCTAAAAATGATTACACATTTTCCGTGTGTTATAAATGATTTAACAAACAAATAATGTTTAACACTTGCTGTGCAGGTGTCC
>NW_026096364.1:0-4680 GCF_023614345.1 Adelges cooleyi
TTTTTATTTTTTTCGTTACATTTTTGAAAATTTCAAGATAACCATTTTATTGAGAACAATTTCCAAAGCTAATCAAAATTTCTCATGTCTCTGTGGGACACCGTGTATACCTAATGTTAGAAGGAAATCATTTTAAACTAATAGTTTTAGTCAAAACAAATTATTAAAACTCACTTCTGAATTATTTAGTGTTACAGTGGATTCGACAAACATCAAACAAGTTAGAAGCAAAATAATTGAGATTTTGAAGTACATTGTATCTATCTATTATAAACCGATGTTTAACAGTGTGATAAAACTATTACTTTTACTCTCAACAGTTATAGGCTTATAAAGGCCAGTTTTATAAGGAAATGAAAAATAAAATCCAAAACAGTAAATAAATATATCAAATACGTTTCCGACAAGTATCCAACTGTGGCATAGGTGCAAAAGTCTATTTACACTGTTTTTATCAAATAAAAGTATTGAGGTCATAATGCACAAATGTGAAAGTATGGCTTCCTGGTAATACCTGACAAAATTATATAGGCGCGACATAATATATTTAGTGAACTTCTTGCCATCTTATATTCAAATTTTGCATTTTTTTAAAAACAAATTAATGCCAAATGGGGTACCCTATCGTACAGTTAAATCCCTCATGTCTTATTCAAGATTAACTGTATAATATGCACATAGTCTTTTCAAAACAAGTTTTCCAATAACATTATTATTTTAGGCCTCAAACTAATATCTTCTGTTGTTTTGCGCTTGCATGCATAGTAAATAATGTGTGTGTCTATTATGTCTATTGATAGCTACCCGGATATTTTCCGGCAAAAATACTGTATGATTTCTATCGATATTTTGTTTGTTTTGTATGCTTTGAATTTCTAGTAAATAACCGTCTTCCGTATTAACAAACCGCCTGTGTACCCGGCTTCGCCCAGGAAAAGAAAAACAATTGGAACAATATTTTTTATTTGCTAAGTTATACCACGACCTAGAATAGATTGCAAAAATAAAGTCATCCTTCATATGAGTATTAAAATGTTGAATTTACTAATAGGTAAAATAACCACAACAATATTTAATTAATTATACTTTGAATTTGTCTACCCTATATAGATAACCGTGTTGTACTCGTTGTAAATTATAATTGAAGGGCACAGGGTAAAAACGGTAGTTGTGACGTTATGAAAATTTTAGAGTATAGCAAAAACAAAGTTCGTGAATTGCTCTACCTCTTACATGAAAACAAAAAAATCACATTAAATGCCACTCTAATGATAAATGTATTTACTTAAATAATCTTTTGACATAAATAAAAAAAATTATTGGCATAAATTGAAAAAAACTATTTAAAAAAAAAATGTTTATATTGTGACTATTACCGTTTTTCCCTGTGTCCTTCAATTGGTAAAGTATACATATTGAAAAACAAAAAATGTGTATTGAATACCAATTAGTAGCTACAAATGCGCGACTTTATTTGTAAACTAAATAAAAAAATATTTTTTTTTTTTATAAACTGAATAAAAACGTATTTCAAATAAGTAAGAACTCATTAATCTACCTCTCGGGAATCTGCAATTGGGATTTTTGTCCATTTATTCGTTTAGAAAATGACTGGTTTTTTTTATATGAGTCAGGCACTCTTGACGTATATGAAAACAGGAATCGTTTAACCATACGCGTTTAGGCGGTGCCAGTTCTTGTGTTCAAAACTTTAAAAAGTTCAGTTTAAGGCTCCTGGATACCGACCGTTTTTTAGCCAAAACACATAATTTTTGGTCCATCGCACAGACTGAACCAGTGATCCGATAATCAATCTAAAACCAGATATGAAGTCGTCATGATGTTTACTTGAGATCACTTTTTTCAATTTTTAAGTTTAACCCTTTCCAAATTTGATAAAATGTTCAAACGTGTTTTATGCGTAGTAGGAATAAGATATCAAAAATGTACGCTGATCGATCTCAAGTAAACTTCATGAAGAATTCAAATCTGTTTTCAGATTACTTATCCCTTATTTGATAAACTTGTTTGACCCGTTTAATACCTTTCAAGTTATTGACTGGGCCATAGTTATCGATATACCATATATGATATTAATGATAGATGTCCAAAAAGTCCGGAAGAGTGTAAATAGAAATACTCGGTATTCGTACTTATATGTACAATAAGTCTAATGAAATAGTACAAATAATAGTACAAACAAGCTATAGTACTTTGCTGCACGTCATGCATTTACCTGTGTTTACACACTGTGCTGGTTTTATATAAGGTTAATACAAATTAAAATGGAAAGTTTTCCTAAAAAGAAGCGATTATCAAAAATAAGAAAAAACAAATAAAATATTAAATCACTCCTCAAATGGAAAAATTATAAAAACTCAATAAGTCAAAATAAGTATCAATTACGATTATTTCTTACTATTTTTAAATTCGTACGTATATAGGAAAATTCTGATGCTTCGACGTCGCAGAGCGAGTCTTGTGAAAATGAGTAGCAAGAAAGCAGTAATGATCAAAGGTTTGACATTACATGTTACTATATTTTTCTGTGATTTTATTTATAATAAAGTAAAATTAATTTAAATAATATTTTATAAATGGATAAAGTGGAAGTATTCGTACATTCCGTATTCACTAATAAAAATAATCAATATAAATTTGGAAGTAATTCTACTATTTTTAAAAAAGTTATGAAGCATCGTAATTATAAGTTGGAAAATGTGTACAATTTTTTGGTATTTTTCTCGATTTTGAAAAAGAAGGAAAAACTTTTTTTAAGTTTTGGTCCAATAAAGTATATTTCAGGTACGATTTATAATCTATACAGTTGCATACTCGAAGAAATTGGTTCAGCGGTATCGTGTGCCAACAGTTAACAAAACTAAATAAAAAATAATATGAAAAATTAAAGTATCTTCGGTCATCAAAAAAATGATTAAAAATCAGTGTCATACATAAAATGATCTTCTTTCTTTTTGCTTTCTGAAAACAATTTTGATTTTTTTTTGTTATAGAAAAACACTAAAGTTGAGTCTAAAAAGTTGGTTTTTTCGTGTTGCCTAAATTTAAAAATATTCCAATGTTAGTGTATCGATAGTTACAAGCAGGGTTTAAAACCAAATGGACAGATTAATAATAAAAACAAATTTATAAAACGTTCAAATTAAAATACTGAGAATACCTACGTACAGTAAATAAAAAATTCCAAATAGATGTTCCTAGTTTAAATTTATTTCAGGAGGTTTATTTTTTTATATATAAATTTGTTTTTGAAAATATATATGTATGTACGAATATAAAAGTTTCATTATCATTTATTCAGTATAATTGTCAGTCTAGTGAAATAATAAATATTACAGAGTCTATTTTTGTGTGTAATACGCTACATTGTATGTAATATGAAAATAATATTTGAATGGGTCGAATAAAATATTTAAAATGATTAAAATAATTTAAATAAATAGATTTTAAATAGTTTTAAGTAACTATATTTGAAAATATGATTTCGTATAAATCTAATATACACTACATTTAGAAAATATGTAAAACCAGTAAATATAGGAAGCCAATTTTTTGTATAAATATTTTTTTTATTCGAATGAATCAAAAAACATTATTTTAATAAACTGTGAAATGTTTATTCAAATAACGTTTTATTCGAATAAAAAATCGCGTAACTTTGATTGTGGCGGTTTGATTTACGTTGATGTGTCTTTACTTCTTTGTATTTATACCTACACTACAAGTAGTAGAAAAAGTACTCCGATCTTCATGATTTATCTTTACGATCTTTATGATTCAGTAAGAACTAAATCTGTATTAGGTGATGTTAGTTTCTGGCGAACTGAGCATATTTAGCAAGTACTTACCTATGTTAAAAGTAAAGAGTAAGAGTTTATCTACACATTAGCATATGTTTTGTAACGAAAATGATATACGATTTTGAAAAAAAAAGCCCATGATCTATAACTTGGTCCCTAGTATTATTATCGAAAAAAAACCTACATTAATCTATATACAAACTCTTAATCTTGCATTTTGGTTCATAGGTAAGTATGCGCTAAAACTGCTCAGTTCACGAGGAACTTGCATCTTCTAACACATATTTTACGCGCAGAAAAAAGTTATGTAACGCCGTTGTAATCCGTCCAGCGAAGATTTTGTTTAGGCTAGCTCTTCAAAATATTATTTTGTCGATTATATAATATTTTCTTGGTAGTAAAAAACAATTTGACCGTCGCCGGGTGGTCTTATTGCTATAATTTTATTATCACTGATAAGAGTGGTGCTGTAGCGGAAATACAACGGCACGCACATTAATGTTTGTTTACACACTAACACAAGAACAGACACTTTCGTACACGCAAAAAATATTGCCTATACAAAACTCCTTAAAAATGGTCGGTATCCAGGGGCAAAATGTTTTAAATGTTACTGTTATAACTATAAACTCTTATTAAATAATACAAGTTAATTTTATGTAAATAATAATTATATACACAAACATTTAAATATTGATAGAAAACTGTGTTCTTATAAGCCGTTGTTTTCAAAAAAAACGTCGTATCTTGTAAGCATACTCCACAAGCTTTCACACAAGAGTGTGAAAGAGATGGCAGTGTCTTAAGTTTGATCACAAGGTGGTTGACACAAATAATTAGTATTCATTTTAATTTTCTA
>NW_026096365.1:0-6370 GCF_023614345.1 Adelges cooleyi
TTGGCTAGTTCATGTGTTTGATCAATTAATTATCGCCTTAAATAGTGTTCAATGAAAAAACTGTTTTGCCGATTTATTTCCGACTCGAGTATTTATCGGCTGTAATACTGTTCTGTAAATATATATTTTAGTAGAAGTACAGCTCTGTTACATCGTGTTTCTGATCATTTATTTGTCGACAAAAGTACGTTTCTGCCGATTTATTTTTGGTTTATTAATCATTTTTCAACTTTAAAACGTACAATTTGATGATGAAACTATGAACAGAACAATATACTTCTACTTACTTTAATTGAAACTTAAGTTTTAGAACTTACATCTTTTTTTAATTTCTTTTTTTCTTTGTGAGATAGTTTATCAGTTTTAATTTCTTTTTCTTTAGACGACTTAGCCTTGGGTTCTTTAGCTGTGGTCTTTAGCTTCACATCTGAGGTGGAATCTAAAAATAAATTACACAGATGTATTGGTTTAGGTTAATAAAATAAAATCAGTTTGACTATTGTTATTACTCCCTTATAAGTATTGATTTTAAAAGTATACAGATCAAACGGTGCTACACACCGATTGTATGCGGCACACGCAGTCAACAGAGGTACCGTCGTCATAGTTTACCGTCCAACCATCCATAAATTACGACGAGGTTAATATTTAAAACACATTATATTACCTATTTCATTTGTACTAATTAAATTAGTATTTTCTTCTACAGCTACATCTTCATTGTTTATTTTAACTTCAGCTATTTTCTTTACTAGTACGTCTTCAATAACGGCATCACCTGTAACCGAACAGTTGAACACAAGTAAGACACTTATATAAACAAGGGCCTATTTTCAATTTTTTAAAAAAACTTTTTTTGTTATCAACAATTTTTTATATTATAATATGTTGATGTAAAATAAAAAATAAATATTTAAATGGGTCCTAATTCTTTTAAGAGTCTCAAATATAAACCGTAAAAAAATATACATTAAAACTTAACAGTTTGGAACTCTAGTCAACAAGGCATGATACAAATGCTTGAAAGTGTCTAAGAATTTATTTCCTTGTTTTTAAGACACACATTTTTTTACATCTGAAAATGCCCAGATTAATGTTTCAAAGATATACCATTTTAATTCTCTGGCTATTGGGAGACTATTTAATGATACTGTGTGTATTTTGTAATTCTTAAATGTATTTCTTGTTTGTCGTGAGTGACTTATGAGAATAGGACTCAAAGTACCTAGTCTTAATAAAACCCTCTCACCGCCAAAACTACGGTTGTCATAACCCGATGGATAGAATGCTGGGTTCTTGTAATTCATTTAGTAGTTTAAATTGCTTGGTGTCTGATACGCGTAAGTGTGTTTTAAATTACTCGGGTTGAATTTGTTATTGATTTTTTTGTTACCTAGTATTTCTCTATGTTAAACTGTGTCCCAACTCTTGCCCCGAGGGGTGTCATTATTATAATAATAAAATAAAATAAAAACTAACCTTCTAAACTCGTATGTTTTTTATGCTTTTTTAATACTGTTGTAGTATTAATTATTTTCTCCGATTTATTAGAATTTCCTTGAGGTAATTCTTCGGCAATTAAATCATCTATAATTATTGAATATTAGTTTAATGTTATTTATTAATATAAGAAGTAGAAAACATTTCAAAGTATACCATTTATAGACACGATATTATACTTAGTACCTTTGTCATTCGTAATTGCAACATCATCGTTTGCTTCTAGTTTAGATATATTTTCATTATTTATTTTGTCTTTATCTACTTCAGTTACTTTTTCTACTGAAACTTCTCCCGCATTTGAATCTAAAACACAATTACTTTAAATACAAAAAGAATATGGTAACATTAAAACTACTATGAAATACAATTTAACCTTCATCTTCTAAATCAAAATCTTTTTGCTTCTTTTTATTCTTTTTTGATATTTTTCCAGTATTCTTCGATTTAATTATGTCTTCTTGTTTCACAGAAGGAACTGTAGACAAAACGTCAATATAGTCATCACTATGTTATGTGCGCTTAGTTTTTGGACAAACTAGCGAAAAAAGTTTTAAAAACAATTTTTTCTACAGAAAAAAATTTTAACTTACCATTGTCGTCAACAATATCAATATTTTTGTTTACTTCTACATCGACATTTTCTTCGGTTTTTAATTCGACTTTATTTAACTCGGTTTTTTTTTCAACTAAAAATTCTTCAACAAATTGATCTTCTAAAACAAGAGTATCTACATAAAAATAAACACACAAGTAATATATATATTAAATAAGATATTTAACCTTCATCTTCTAAATCAAAATCTTTTTGTTTCCTTTTATTCTTTTTTGATATTTTTCCAGTACTTTTCGGTTTACCTAAGTCTTCTGACTTTACATCAGCAACTAAATCCTCTATAACAAAAATTATATGTTTTACGTTACTTATTAATATAAGAAGTAATAAGCACTTCAAAAGATACCATTTTTTGTAATTGCAACATCATCGTTTGCTTCTACTTTGGATAAATTTTCATCATCTAATTCAGTTTTTTTTTCTACTGAAAATTCTCCCTTATTAGAATCTAAAACACAATAAGCGTTAAATAAATAAAAAAAATGACAACAAAAACAGTGTCCGATAAAGTAAATGTATGCCAAATTTCTTAACATATCATTTTATAAAGCTGTGATACACAATCAATCTTTATAATTGATAAACATCATGTCAATTACACACCTGAATCATCATCCCAATCTTGGTTTTTATTTTTTTTTTTACTTTTTTTTGGTACTTTTTTTTGTTTAATAATTGGTTCATCATCAACTGCATAATCCTCTTTCGGTAAAATCTCAGTTGTTACTTCATCTGAAAGAAATACAAATACAAAAAAAATAGGTGAATATAAAGTATAGATTATAGTCGATTGACACGTTGGAGACGACGGCCGTGTTTAACGCGGTCTTTAGAATTCACTATAGGAGATGGCAATAATAATATCGGCAACATTGTTGAGGACAAATGCTGTGTTTAGTGTGGCACGTAACAGTAGTATAAAAATATTATCGTCTCCAGTACACAAAAAAAAAAAACAGACCGCGTTAGACACGGCACCCGTCCTGAATGTAGCATTGTTATAAAAGTAGTTTGGTCTCCAATGTGTTAAAAAGGTCAGTAAACATCAGCAAAATTTGTATAATTGATAAACATTATGTGAATTACACACCTGAATCGCCATCCCAATCTTGGTTTTTATTTTTTTTTTTACTTTTTTTTGGTATTTTTTTTTGTTTAATAATTGGTTCATCATCAACAGCATAATTTTCTTTCGGTAAAATCTCATTTGTTACTTCATCTGATGGAAACAGAAATACAATAAATATAAATTAGATTTTAATAGATTAAAGAGGTTAATGACGAACATCAGCGTAACATTTATATTTTAATTCAATCTATAAAAAATTGTAAAATACATTAAGAGAATTCATCGACTATAGATACTCGTAACAAGTGCAACTAGTAATAATTATTATAATACCAAAATAATTTGTAGCATATTAATTATAATGTTATAAGCAACAAAGCGAGACATTCTTACCTTTATCACTATCCCAATCTTGATTTTTTGACTTTTTAGTTTTTTTCGGTGGCATAACTATTGACTAGCGAATAATTATTCTACTTTCTAACATAAATTATATTATTTTTATTATTTCCGAATAAGATTCAAAATATCGCCACATGTAACACCGTACACGAATGAGTTATCGAAGAGCAAAAACATGATTTTATCAAGCTATATCATGATAACAGTTTGGCGGTCGGGTGATAACTGATAACAGTAAGGTTACTACCACGCCACCACGCCACTGCACTTCCTGGGTTGCTACCGTTACCACGAATGTTGCATGCCACTTGTGACTTGTAGTTACCCCAACATTGCTTTATCAGTCATTTGCCACGAATTGACGAATATAATCTAATTCGAAGTAGAACCATTGTAGTTACATACAATTGTTTGCATTGTTCTTATTTAAATCATATTTAAGCCAATCCAATACCACTGTGGTTAACCAACCAGGATATTTTTTTCCACAACTAGCTATTTGTTTAATATATTCTACACTGACTTATTTAGTCACTCAACACTATAACTCCATTTAGGGTATGTCACCTGTAGCATAAAATCTCTATATAACAACCATTGAGATGAATTTTCCATTGGAAATATAAACAATGAACCTGTCACCCAAGTTTGCACAGTCATTTGATAATAGGTAGAACAATAAGGAAATGATATAGAAGGATAAATAAATAGTTGGAATAGATTAGATAAAAAAGGCAACTTTACTAATTCGGTAATTGTTTATTATATTGGTAGACATGTCATAAAACAGAAATAGATATACAATATTGTGCACTAACAAAAAAATGTATTGATGTGGAAAATGTTATTGAAAAAATCCACCGACGGTTCACTTGCCGTCAGCTTAGGGATATGTATAATATTTAAAAAAATCAGGTTTTATAATGTATATAGTAATTATAATAAGATAAATTATGATATATTATGTAATAAATAGAACATAGATGCCAGTGTTGAACTAACACTAGGTTAGAACGTGGGTGGTTCTTGTGGACGTACACGTAGTAACTGGTTCTGGAGTGATTCTAGTGGTCGGCCTAGGTCTAAACTTATTTGAGACCATTTACCTTGAATATAACCGTACCTCATTTTGCCATCATTTTTGTCCGTAAAGGTACATGTACAGTTAGCTAAGTTAAACTCAAGTGCTTTTAGGTAAGACTCTGGAGATTGGGTACTCAAGTATAATCCAATGAAACGACACTTCGCTGGCAAAAAGGGATCATTTACACGCTGCACAACTCCTGATCAAAAATTAGAAAATATTTTTTTGCTAATATTAGTTTACCAGTTACTACTTATCTTAATGGTTCAAAACAAAACTATTTTATTTGTTAATACAAAGTCATAAAAATAATAATACAATAAACATGGTGTCGTATTGTACAGCCATGTTATATTTTGTATTACATGTAAGCACGTGTTAGTAGTTATAATTTATTTGGTAAATTGTTAAAAATTAAATTCAGTTGTATCATTGTCCCTATTAAATAACTTTAAAACAAATATATATATATGTGTGTATATAAATATATATATATATATATATATATATATATATTTATTGTGTATATAATAAAACCGAACAACTCCATAATAATATTTACTTAATACACGACGTTCGAGTATACGTAATAAAGATATAGAAACATAATCTCTTCCCTTGTTAGCAATTGTTTTCAATGTTCCCAAATCTATGAAAAAAGTTATTAAATGTCCTTATTGCGAATAAATAAATAATATATTAGTCGCTCTTTATGCATAATTTTTGCATTACATTTCAAATAATTGTGATATAACTAACTTTATGTACAACCACTTATTAGTGTTAAAACTCATCAAATATATTCTTTCTATACTTGAAATCTCAAAAAATGTATTACAAATTAACACTGTAGTGACACACTCTCTCTCTCTCTCCTCAACAAAAAGTTTATTTCATTAAAACAATTATTTGACATAACACATTAAATAAATAAAAACAAGCTTTTAAGGCTATTTACGACTGTAAGAAATTCGTAATTACCACTATTATAAGTTTCTTCATATCTAAATCCTGTAACAAACACATGAAACCATTATACAGTTAATAAAACCCGGTTTATATTTTATACATAACATTCACTCTATAACTGAGGTTAATTAGATCAATATTAACTAATGCAAAATATTATTGTATAAATGTTAAATTTTTATCTTATAGCGATGTTTAAATAAACGGTTTAAATTATATTTTGAATGATTTTTTAAAACCTTAAACATAAAACACGTCATTTAGCTTGAGAATTTCTTAAAAACTACAAATGTATGTAACCATTCATTTTTTTATTGTATGTTTACCTAATAATTTTTCTATGTATTGTATGAAGTCTTTGAAAAGAGTATTGGCTTCTAAAATTTAATACAAAATACATTTTAATGTACCTACATATTGTTTTATGATTGGAACTGATGATTCATATTGGTATTTGTTAATACTTAATAGATACAAATGGTTATTTTAGAAGTATTTATAAGTAATAAATACACAATACGTATAATAAAAATAAAATATAAAAAGGGGCTTTTACTTTCATATGGGTCATCATTTTGAAGTTCTGAAATTAAAACAAAAATCTTGTGTGCATAAAGAATATCAAACAACTGTATCAAAACGCTTTCATAGAGTACAATAAAAATTATTACCCGGTATTCCCGAGACAATTTCTATTTTATCTGAAATTACAAACACAAAAATTAATGAT
>NW_026096366.1:0-844 GCF_023614345.1 Adelges cooleyi
ACTGCAATTAATTTTCTATTCTGTTATAAACAGGAAGACGAATTTCAAAGTAGAAAAAACATGTGTATTTGTAACTCAAAAGAAACATGCTGCACTGTATATTCAATACGATGAGAGTCTTTTTGAAAATTCTATAGGAATGAAATATTGGAAATATTTTCATAAAACTCAACAAAAACTATTACCTGGTACAGCAATCAAAAAAATAAGTTTGCCTGAAATGAAATTGACGTTACATAAATTAATGATATTTAATTGGATTTTCTATAGTAAATTATTAAATTTTATAATTATAAATTAGAAGGCGTAGGTCAAAGTAGAAAAAAACTATATTATAGACTAAGGAATCTAAAGGGTGTCCCAAAAATAGCGCAACCGTTTAAATGGCGCAACCGTGTTAAAAGTTGCGCTATTTTTGGGACACCCTTTATATGAAATATAATGGCCGAGTTGATGCAGTTTAGGCGATGAGAATAAAATGTATTAATCAGACAAAGTTGATAGAGTGTAACACCTGCAGCCCTGTGTGTTGGTTTGTCGGCTGTAGGTGTCCCTTTTGATCGTGGAGTTAGGATTTTTCTAAGTGTTTTAAATAAAAAATACTTCGAAAAATAACACAATGAATTTTTAATATGATATAAGTCAAAAACAATACAACGTTAGAGATAACAAAATATGCTCAAATGCTCATGGGTAATGATTGCAATGAGTGTATGATGCCAGTGTCAAGAATCATCTGATTTGCTATGGCTGGAGTTCTGCCTTTTATGCTGGTCTGCTCACTGAATGGGCGTGTGAATCCTTGTGATTATGAAAGTCCGCACGTGTATGACCTCGGTTGCCT